>NW_017096447.1:69632-72739 GCF_001412225.1 Nicrophorus vespilloides
ACTTGATTTTATTATTTTTTTTTTTTTATATTTTCTTTTAAATAAATAATATAATATAATAAAACATAATTTGTACATCCAATTTTGATAGATCGAAAATCATATGATTAATTGCAAAAAATATAAGAATTATTTATATTTCACTAATTGATTTAATTTAAGAAATTTCTTGTTTTATTTTAAATATTCATTAAATGTTATATAATTATTTATTTACTATTTTTATATTGCATTTAATTTGGACTTTCAATCTATTTGTAAAATTTATTATAAGTGAAATACAAAGTTTCGGAAAAACTTTAAATATATTTTTACACTAAAATCAATAATCGAAGCTCTTTTCTTAGAATAGAATTCCAAATAAACATTTTCTTTTTTTGAGTATTTAATTATTTTTAAGATCTCTTGCCAAAATCAATACTTGTACTTACACAATCCTTTGGCATGAACGTCGATATTTCAAGTATTTTGTTTATTTTGTAATTTCAAAAATTTGCTACTTTTCTTTGTAATTTTACTCTTTTGAACCACTTTAGTATTTACGTAAAACTAACTATATTAAATAAATCAAAAATAATAGAATGTTTTATAAAATTATATTATTTTTTTTTATTAAATATTTCAGTTTAATATGATCAAATATTCTAATTAACTATTGATAATTTAAATATTTCTTGTCAACTTTTAATCACGTCGTTTTCTTACATAACATAAATTCTATTGTTTAAATGATTCCATTGTGGTTTTATAATGAAGTATATGATGACATTATATAAAATTGTTTAAAGGCGCGGCGATTGACTAAATATGACTAACACGAACTTTACGATCCGTTAAAATTACATCAATTGATTTACATGTATAACTGATAACTAATACTTGTGTCAATTAAACTATTGTCGTGGCCGACCAATTTATTATCGTCTATTATATAACTAATATGTATATTTGTTAGAGCCACTACTTTCCTCTTAATTATTACAAATCATATTTCACGTATCCATCAAATATACAAACGAATACTTGTACGTAATTATTTAGAATAACTTCTGAAATATTCCGAAGGAGGTTACACATTAAATCGTATAGTTGCAGCCTTCTTCCGCCCCTAAATATTTGGGTAGGTTCATAAAACTTAGATGAAGAAACTGTTGTATATTCCGCAAGCTCAAAGGAACCGAACTGAGAAGTTGGTCTTACTTGGAAGATCACTTCTTAAATACTAACTTAAGAGGAAAATGTAACTCTTAGTAAACATCTCTGAGATCAACTATTGTATAGTTGACTTCTCAATAAAACTCCGATGTGTATAATAAATTTAATTAAGAATATTGCATTTAATATTCATAAACTCCACAACGACATAACTACGAGATAATCCACGGTGTCCAAGGATTTCTTAATCCCGGGACATTTGTGTCTTCAATGATTCATCTGTCCTTAAGACTTATTAATTTTTTTTAAATACTGTAGTTTTCGGACCATAAGTAAACCAATCATTGTCAATAAATAGTATAGCCAATCGATTTAGTATAGTAAATAAAAAAAAAGAAGGAAGACACGGAATTTTTATTTCGATAAATATTTGAAATGCTGTGAGATTGAGCGACTCGGATGTTGTAAGATTTATGGTGGAATTTGCGGGAAAGTTGTGCGTGGATCGCAACTATGGAAGAGAAATTGCTTTCGGCTCAAATGATTCCACTGTTGGAAGTTTTCGGTGCGTGATTATTGGAATAAAGTTCATTTTTCTCCGTTTCATGTAATCCTCTTCCGAAATAACAAGTTTTAATATAACTGATAAATAAATAAACGCACTTAGCGTTTCCATACTACGTATCTAAATTGTTTGCACAGGAAAAGTAAATTGTTTCACGTCTATATATACATTATTGTTATTACACGTTTCGTTTAGTTTGTGCTCGTTACGTAAACAGCAATGTTGATTTTCTGTAAAATGGATGGATTTCTTGTTGATTTATTTTTTTTTTGTAGCGAAGCGTAAATTAATTGTTTACTAGGTAAATGGACAGATTAGGGCACATAAATACACTAATTACAGTATTGACTAAACTTGGGCCCCCTTCGATTAAGCAACCATGAATTGTGTAGCATCGCGCGTGACCCTGATCTAATCTATCTTCACTGAGTGATTGAGATCTCAGTGCCATTAGTGTATTGAAGTCTCTATCGGTTGACATTTGATTTGAATTGATGACAGAAATATGAATTAAGTAAATACACTTTTACAATCATTTTTGTTCAAGATATTGAAGAATATTCGTTTAGTTTGGTATAATTAGAAAAAAATAGACAGAAATTCCTCATATAGTACGGTTTCGATCAGTTCGGGTGGCGAATAATTCAAAACAAATTTCTAAAAATCGGTTTCATCTTTATATAAGCACGTCACTTTTTGTGTTCATAAAAATATAACTCAATTAGTCAATTTAGTCCTCGATTAGTCCGATTTAGTCCTCGGTTAGTCCAGTTTCAAACAGTCGTTTTTAGAAATATCAGGGGTATAACGACAATATGATATTATTATTTATATGATAATATTTGTTTTGATTAATTAAATAATTTAAATATGTTTATTTAATAAAGTAAAACTAATATTGTTATGAAGATGAGAAGATTTATTGTGTTCTTTACTTGTAAATTAATGTATGATCACGTCATTAATAAAAATGTGCAGTCAGTAAAAACAAACAAGAACACTATTTGGTTTACTCTGACGAATCAAAATGTTATTAGCCTTTTGACCTTAATTTTTATTTTACCCTTGAATCTCCGAATTAGTAGTAAACAATTATTCATGTAAGTCTCAAAGTTAAGCAAAGTGTAACGAGAATAGTATTTGAATAGGTGATAACTTCTCTTTATTATCTTAATTCAATTTATTCACATTTATTGATTTTTTTACTGTATTTGATCAAGTTTTTGAATATTTGAAACTTTCAATATTTATGGTAATTAAATTTATGGTAATTTATGATATTTTTTTTATGTTTCAAATTTACTTTGGAATGAAAAGTTTCATTCGAAATTATATATGAATATTTGTCGAATAGTTAAGCAATGTTGCATTTGATTTTATTTTCCAT
>NW_017096447.1:72757-82051 GCF_001412225.1 Nicrophorus vespilloides
AAACTGTATTTGTCATTGTTATTTCCATATAATTTGTTGTCTGCATAATTACCATACGACTTTTGTTTGCATCGATATGTTGTTCTAGTCATTCCTGTGAATAAACTATTGTTTTAAATGAAATATCGCGTGATGCATTTCACCAAAAAATATTGTATTAATCATGTCAGGTTCTATAGAATTACGCATTCCATAATTCCATGCAATTTGCAATTTCTAGTTAATTATTAGAACTTATAATTATTTATATGAAATATTGTTGCTTATTTTTATTGTCTTATTTTAATTAATTATTGGAAGTTTAATTGCAATTTTTAATTAATATTACGTATTTTCTTTTAGGCAATTAATTAATTGGTATTACTATTAACAAATTTGTATTTTTATTTAAACATATTTATTGACGAAAGTGTTAAATGTATAAACTTCTATATATTAATATGTTTAGCTTAATTATTTACTTGAATTGGAAATATAATTATATTTATTTTTGTTTCTTATACACATTTAATTAATTGTAATTTTTATAAAATAATAATTAAGCAATTATATGAGTATAACATAAAATTAATTAAATATTTATTGTTGAAACGTTACGCAATTTAAAATGAAGAGCTTAAATCGTTCTACCTTAGTATATTTTTTGTGGAAATACGAATTCGATTGTTTTATTTTCTGTAACGGTAATTAATAATGTCTTCATTTTATTGTATACAAAAACATCATATAGAAACGATAGCAAATTTACGGGAATAATTAATTAATTAATTAATTAATTGATATTACTATAACATATTCATTAATTAATATATTAATACGAGCACAATACGAATATCAGTATCATTAAACAGTATTTATTTAAAAATAGCTGTGTTTTCTGAGAAATATGAAAGGTTTTAATTGGAGCGAGTAGAGTAATTGCACAATTAGCTTCACTTTGTGTTGGCTTGAATCAAAGCTGCAGCTCGTTATATTTAATCACTTTGCTGGCGTTATAACTACTTCGTAAAATAGTATGAACATTGTTTATTGTTTTTTTTGTGGTCAACATAACATTTCTATTAATTTCCTTTCCTATGTTACAAGTCTATATTTCTTCTTAGCTAAAATCATATCAAGAATTAAAAAAAAGATAATTTGTTAGTTTATAATATAATAAATGCAATACTATAGTTTTTTTCACAATAATCTATACCTTCCTAAACGGTGGCAATTGCAAGCCCGACAACCGAAATCCCGACTTTCGAAATCCCGAGTGTATCAAAATCCTGGCTGGCTCAAAATCCCGACGTTCGAAATCCCGACTATATCGAAATTCCGACTATGTCAAAATCCAGACTACCATAATCCCGACAAATAAAATCCCGACTATATCAAAATCCCGACAGTGTCTTTTATTATTATAAATTTCTACAATAACATTTTTATGGTAGTCGGGATTTTGATATAGTCGGGATTTTATTTGTCGGGATTATGATTGTTGAGATTCTGATTCAGTCGGGATTAAGGTTGTCGAGATTTTGATATAGTCCTTCCTAAATGGTTCCGAGTATGTTTCACAAATATCTAGTCTTTAAAAAAAGAAAAAAAAAAGTATAGTTTGTAATCTGCAATACTATAGTTTGTTTCATAATAATTTATACTTCCAGAAATTATTACACAATTTAGTTGGCTAATGTCGCTTTCAGCAAAAATGTTGTCTCATTCTTTATTCTATTAAATACAGATTATAAGATGTGTGTCGCTTTTTGCAAAAACATTGTCTGTATTTGTATGATGTCACTTAATTATATCTGCAATACTATAGTTTGCTTCATAAATACTTGTAGTTCTTGAAGTGACTTGGCAAATATTGCGTTTTTGTAAAAAAAGGATTGTAGTTTTTATAAGTTCTAAAAAACATTTATACTATACTATCAATACTATAGTTGTTTTTACAAATATCTATATTTCATTGTATGCATTTTACAAAAGTATTATATTATAAATTTCTAAAACTATAGTTTGTCTCACATATATTTGAACTTCCTGAAAAGCTTATAAAAGTTAGTTGGCTAATGACGCTTTAAAAAAAAATTATTTGTTTTTTTTCAATACAATTAATCTACAATACTATAGTTTGTTTCAGAAAATTCAATACTTTCTAAATGGTTCCATTCTGGTTTAATTCACATAAATCTGTAGTATTATTCGTATTTTTTTAAAAGAATAAATCTAGAAAACTATAGTTTGTCTCGCAAATATTTGAAAACCTTATACAAGTTGCTGGTTAATGTCGCTTTAAAAAATTCTTATTCGTTTATTTTCAATACAATTAATCTACAATACTATAGTTTGCTCCAGAAAAGTCTATACTTTCCAAAATGGTTCAATTCTAGTTTAATTCACAAAAATCTCTAGTATTATTCCTATGTTTTCAATAGAATAAATCTAGAAAACTATAGTTTGTCTCACAAAAATTTTAAAAGCTTATACAAGTTAATTGGCTTATGTCGCTTTTTCCGAAAAAAAATGTCTTATAAAAACATGAATAATCAATTAATCTACAATACTATAGTTTGTACTTAAAGTTCACAAATAAGTATATTTGTTTTAATAGAATACATTTTGAATACTATTGGTTTAAAAATTCTTATACTTCTTGAATTATATATGTAAACCATCATTGTACATGACAAATATCGCTTTCTCTCCAAAATGTTCCTGAAAGAATAAAACTACAATAATATAGTTTTTCATTTTAAAAATAATTATGCAAATCTTACATTAATTACTTAATTATACTTAAAGTAAGGTTTTTTTTAGTTGTATGTTATATTAAAAGTAATGTAAATATATCGGATTAGCATGATAGTTAACAGTGAGCAGGTGAAGTTGTAAATAATTTTGTCAGTAAATCAGAGCAAAGCAGAGCGGACGGCCGTTTTCATCCGGCTGTTATAAGCCTAAATTAGTAAGGGCTTTAAACTGTATAAGGCCAGAGCAGGGGTTTGGGATCTATTTGAGCTGATAGATCAGCAGTAGTTGTATATCCTGGTGGTAGTGGTAGTAGCTGGTCGGGTGGCCGTATCCAATCAAAGCTACACCAAGGATTACGTAACTGTGTCCTACAGGCGCAGTCGTCCATGCGGACCCCAACAATTATGTGGCCTGTGTTTGTTTACTATTTTGATTACTGCCGCTGCGAAACTTTATACCAACAAACCGTATATCGCAATATCGTGCGACCGAAGTTTATTTAATTCGAATATAATGCACATGCATGTTGCAACTACTCCTCTAATATAAATTTCGGTACAACTGCTAGCTGTAAAGGACAAAGGTCAATAATAACACAATTGTTACCACAAAGCGAAAGTAAATAAGTGTTATATTGCATCCATTAATTCTAACTAATCTTGAAGATGTATCAAATATATACAGCATTTTTTTTGTTCTCTTATTTACAAGAATCATGTTGTTTCAAATCAACGTTAATCGAGGAAGCGCTAAACGAGGTATTTTGATGAAGTTTTCATTCGTTGTTATAATAACAATACTATAGTTTGTTTCAGAATAATCTATACTTTCCAAAATGTTTCCATCTCTAGTATTATTCGTATGTTTTCAATAGAATAAATCTAGAAAACTATAGTTTGTCTCACAAATAATTGAAAAGCTTATACAAGTTAATTGGCTTATGTCGCTTTTTCCGAAAAAGTTGTCTTATAAAATATTTTGATGAAGTTTTCATTCGTTGTTATAATTAATTAAAAAAAAATGGAATACTAAAATTTGTCATTGTACGTTGAAAACGAATTAAATTGAAAACAAAAACGGAATTATCCAAAGGGTATAAAACTGCAGGTATCGAAACGAAAAACAAAAAATAAAATATGAAAACAATAGAATATAGAGGATCAATTGTATAAATCAGTATGCTTTTAGCGTGATGCGCTTTCAGTGTGAATAATGTACAGCTGAATAAATAATAAATGCGGTTTGTAATAAAAATATTTTTGTGGGAAGGGTGGGACAAAAAAACAGAATTATGGATGGTAACTCCTGTGAATATTTCAGCATGCGACAAATCCATGTGTGTGCGTTGACACGTATCTCCGGTTCTGCGCACCCTTCGAGCGGATTTGTGTGGATGGTACATATCCACACCCCCATCCCCGTTTAAATTCTTTCTATCCATCGATTATTTCTCATGCGATTTGTCTCTGTAATTGCGCTAATCATCGGCATTTCAGTGCGGATTCAATTAACTATCGAACGGATGGAGTATCGAAATACCGGCTTCTGTTTAACCCTCGGAGCGGTGAGAACTTCGTACGGATTACGTGAACACGCAATCTCCGATTGCGGACACAGTAGTAAACGCGAACGTTATTTTGCAATTGATTTATTCAGCTGCTGTTAACATAAATTTTCACGTGGAATTCATTCACGCAGCTTTATTCAATTACCGTGTGGAAGATATTTGTGTTCACCTCAACTATAATCAAATAAATTATACCAGGAAAGAAAGTGTACTCAGTGAAACTCATAAATTGCTCTATCCGACAACTGATGTATACATATTTTAAGGACCACAATACTTATGGTTGTATCCATTAGATTATTAGAGATTTATATCCAGTTTTCAATGAGTTTCCAAAGCAAAAAGAGATAAGTGACAAATCTATTTTATACTTTCTTATTCATTGAAATCTAATATCAATGGAAGCCTCGAATCATCATCTTAAAAAGCATAGTATAACATCATTTTATATTAATCAAAGAAGTAAATCATCATCAAAAAATCAAAGAATAATAGATCTAATATCAAAGCATCGAATCATCATAATATAAATATTAATCAGAGCATTGCATCATCATAATTACCATCATCATATTTTCCCCTATAGAGAATTTTATTTTGCTTCGATCATATTTGGTGCAAATACTTTTTACAAAATTCGTGTTGATTTTTACTTCACTCCACTATTTTCTTTATAGTTATTTTGTTCCAAAATATTTTAGTTTAAATTTAGCAAAATTATGCATATTCTACATAAAATAGCAAATTTTCAATGAATAATTTGATAGCTTCCATCTATATATATTGATTTTGAAAGTCAATCTCAAACAAAGGCATTGAATATTACTTCCGTTCCTAAGTCAACAAAAATAAAAGAGAAAACTTGAACAAAACAACGAATAAAAATTTAATATTTATTAATCATTCTGTTTGTAAATATTTTTAGAGCCCTTTTGACCTATGTTAGCATATGCAGTTACTTTTATTATTAAATATATAATGTATATACAATATATATTAGTATATTTATACGTATTTTCTTAATAAAAGTAAATAGCTAAAGTTAATAAAAGAGCAGAGAGACGACGAAAAAATTGCTTCTGTTGCTGAAATAACAAAAACAAGAAAGATACATTGAATGAAACAGCGGTAATTTGATACGGAAATCAAATATTTACTAATCATAAATAACTTTTATTGGTATATAAATAAAAGAAAATACGAATTTCTTCTAGATGCCAGAGACTAACACAAATTGAATCTGCATTATTAATATAAGAAGAAAAAATGTGAACAGAACATAAAATGAAGCTATTCTAAGCGAATGTAATTACTACTTTAACAATAGTGCGGAAAAATTTTCGGATTTTTACTCGTATAGTGAAACATATTCTAAAATACACTTAATATGTGTACACACTCGTCCTACCCACGAATTCGTGTTAATGATAACAGCAGATTCACACATATAGTGGAATCGCATAGCATCAATATAACATCAAATCATCATAATGGTAACTATTCACCGGGAAAGTGGATTATACGACATAAAAGAAATATGTGAACACAGGTTTTAAAAATGATGTATCAGGCGCGCAATCCTGGACTTCTCTTCTCATCGTCACTTGTTATGCGAAACTTCGCTCGTTAAGCAAGTCATTTTTCTTAGAATTCATTTTGCTCATTTAGCGAAATACTCGTTATGCGAGTTGCTCGTTAATCAAGGTTCTACTGTATTTCTAAGAACTTCTTTTTTTTTTCAAAAGAGCAGTTAAACTTTTAATTTAGTCCATTTTCCAATCCTATGTTGTTATTTATAGTTTAATTTTGTTTCTAAGTTTATTCATATTATTTTTCTATACGAAATAATAAAATAAATATTAAATATAACAAATTATGAAAAAATATTTTTATACATTTTATGATTATTTTTTTTGTAAGTTTATATGTAACTGACGAATGATGTGGACAAAATAATATTGAAAATCAATGTATAGAATGTGAATAACTGTAAATAATTCATGTAAATGTTGGAAAATATCAATTTAAAGTGAGAACAACGTGAATAGAATATTGATTTGTTAAGGGAAGGTTGGAGCCAATAGAATCTATATTTTTAGCACTAAAGGAACATTCTGAAGATACTATACTTCCTAGTATAATATATTCATAGAGATATCTTGCATGAGTAAAGCATACAATATAATGTATATACAGTAATATTTCTTATAGTACGGCTTCACTTCGCCTCGTATAGTGCGGATTCATCTATATTTTAATTAAGCAAAATAAAAATAAATTATCTTCGTTTTTTTTTCATTATACAGTCAAATTTACTTTTGAGGTTTATTTCCACACAGTTTTAGTGAACCCTAAAATAGATTGCGTACACAGTCCAGTGTGTAATTGATTTGAAAGGGAGAATGACGATGACGGACGGATATGATTTCCAATATATTTCATATATGGGTTATGGGTAATGTTTATTTTACTTTAATTTTAATTGCTCATTATCCCAAATAATTCACTTTTACCCCACTTGGGGTAATTTACCCCGATTTGCCGACTCGTGGTTTACGGTAGTAAACTGTATTTGTATTGACATTTAAGGAGATATTATAAAAAATAAAAACATTTACGAAAAACTTTGGCAATTAGCATTTGATTGCAAAGATTGTTCAACAAATTTAATATTGTGGTTAAATTAATGCTGAACTTATGTAATATGTTATTTGCAGTGTTGTTGGAACAACAATCACTTCTGTATTTGCAAGCAACGATAATGGAGTGTCTAAACTCAAGATATGTATATATAAAATACAGTTAAGTGGTTTACCTTTGCACTAATATTGTTCTATGATAATTTCCAAGTTATAGGATTGACGAGTAGTTTCGATGCTCAGATGGCTTTGTTTCAAAATGTCAATAGAGGTACGAGGACTGGCGGCGAAGTGCATGAGCACGTTGTTGGTCTTGGTAAACTTTACCTTGTCGGAAGTTAAATCTGTAAACTACAATATATATATTGAATATTTGGNATGTCAACAGCTTGAATAATAAATTTGATCTGAATACATACAAATATAAATATATAATTTTTGGATTTATAATTAAAAAAAAAATAATTTGCAGCCTATGATATTTTTTAATTACAATTCTAATTTAATTAATTTCATTTCAAAATTAAATTAGGAAGTTAATTAATTTGATTAATAAATATAATTGTATTGAATATAACGTTTATTTTGCTATTTCCTTATGATGGTCTTGTCTAGTTATATTTTTTTTTGAAAATAGGTAGCAACTTTCAAAACTAATATAGATTATGATGATGAATATTTATATTATTAAAATTCTTAATAGATCCTGTTTACAAACCTATTCTAACCATGCCTAAATATATTTTAATATATTTCATTTGGTTTGAATTTATATAATATATTAAAAGATAAATATTCTTAAATGAAATTTGAGGCTTAATATTAAAAAAAATCATTAATTTACAAGTATTTTGTAATTTGTTCGAACGTATTACATTTTCTTTACGAAGGAACATATTCTTCATTCTATCCATAGTATTTATTACCTCTTATAACAAAGTTTCACTTAACAAAGCAATTTTGCATCCTATTCGTTAATAGAGGTATGATTGCATTACAAAATAAATGAAAAATAATTTGTCAACTAATTCGAAGTACTTAAAGTACTTAGAAGAACTTGAAAATGTAAGGATAAATAATCATATTTAAGTTTAAGTTGCTACAAATGTCACAAGCAAATACATCAATCAAATTAATTCGTGGAACTCATCCTATCATCGATAATCAAGGTATGATTACAAAATAAATGAAAAATAACTATTAACTATTGTGAAAAATGTAAGGAACTGAAAAAAATTCTAAAAATAAAGAATTCATCAACAGAAAAATTGATTATTTACATTCAAGTTAAAGTTGGTACACATGTCACAAGTATTCAATTAAGATTCCAAATCTACTTTATCTAAATGAATTAAATAGATCAGTTTCTCAAACTTTTTGGTCCAGAAACACCCCCAATTATTTTTCGTGACTTCCACAATGATAATCACTGAAATACTTGTCTTTAAATCAAGTAGAATTAAGGAAAAACAAGAAATTTTACAGCATTTGAATCAAACATTCT
Organism: Nicrophorus vespilloides; assembly: GCF_001412225.1. Classification (NCBI taxonomy): domain Eukaryota; kingdom Metazoa; phylum Arthropoda; class Insecta; order Coleoptera; family Silphidae; genus Nicrophorus; species Nicrophorus vespilloides. The sequence goes on from NW_017096447.1 coordinate 81,207, forward strand.
AGAATGTTGAGTGAGGAAAGGCTATTACGAGGCGGTGGAGTGGTCATAGAACATGGGGTGGATTGTGTTCGGCGGTCTGCTATATCATGCACGTCAAAATGTTTGATGTTCAGTCTCTGATAATGCCGGATAATTATGTTTGCACGTCGGGGGAATTTCGTCGGTTCCTGATTCCATTTGTAACATTACCACCGGACCCACCAAGAAATTCGCTTCGAGATTATTTAATTGCCAATCCAAATTATTTAATTGATCCAACTTTACTACACAACCCATAAACAGATTTAAGACCACTAAATCTCAAAACTTTTCTCGCCAAAATGTTTAAATACTTAAGAAACAAGTATCGCCAAAGTTTCCGTAATGTATCGCACCCTTAAAAAAATGGATAAGTGCATATGTTACCAACTTTACCCCATGTCTCATTTTTTTTATATACCCAAAATAAGAATTTTTTTCAACAATATATATGATATTTCATGTAAGTTATATATATAAATTCATTTATATATTTTTCTTCCTCTTTGCTCCGAGAAGATAAAATCCCGGGAATCTCTGAAGTTACCCGAGGGCACGCAAGAAATGCTATTAAAATTGTAAAATCTATTTTAAATGGCAGTCCCTTGTGTTTGTAGACATCTTAACTTAGCTTTTACCAAGCGGATGACCTAGATTGAACTAATCTAGGAACTCCATTAAGAAATTGATTATCTTATTCAGTTATTTTTACACGTTATCTCTCAATTATTCACATATTTATGTATCTGAAGGAAACTGAAAAAGGATAATTACTTTCTTAATTATAAGAGCAAATTCGTTCATTTAAACATCAAAGCAAACAAACT
>NW_017096448.1:0-10176 GCF_001412225.1 Nicrophorus vespilloides
TTCCGAATATTCATTAAATCGCAATAAAACAATTGAAAATCATTAATACTTTGGTAACTCATTTTTTTTTTCATTTTAACGTATTAATTAATAACATGAAACTTTTAATATTTCTTTAATTTACGTAATATTGTATGTATAATATTTTGAATTCAGCGTTTATAGTTTGTTTTTTCTACAACTGTCATAAAAGAAACGTTACTATTTTGACACGTCGCCATTTTTTTTATTATTGAGGTTACGTTAGGTTTTGTTGCATAATCATATAATATAAACTATATAGTTTTATAAAGTAATTGAATAAATTTGTATTTCATTGTCAACTTATTTCTATCAACACTCAGGTTTTTTTTTTACATTTTAAAGTATTAATTGATGAATTAACATGAAACTTTTAATATTTCCTTAATTTACGTAATATTGTATGTACAATATTTTGAATTCAGCGTTTATAGTTTGTTTTTTCTACAACTGTCATAAAAGAAACGTTACTATTTTGACACGTCGCCATTTTTTTTTATTATTGAGGTTACGTTAGGTTTTGTTGCATAATCATATAATATAAAATATATAGTTTTATAAAGTAATTGAATAAATTTGTATTTCATTGTCAACTTATTTCTATCAACACTCAGGTTTTTTTTTACATTTTAACGTATTAATTGATGAATTAACATGAAACTTTTAATATTTCCTTAATTTACGTAGTATTGTATGTGTAATATTTTGAATTCAGCGTTTATAGTTTGTTTTTTTTACAACTGTCATAAAAGAAACGTTACTATTTTTTCACGTCGCCATTTTTTTATTATTGAGGTTACGTTAGCTTTTGTTGCATAATCATATAATATAAACTATATAGTTTTATAAAGTAATTGAATAAATTTGTATTTCATTGTCAACTTATTTCTATCAACACTCAGGTTTTTTTTAACATTTTAACGTATTAATTGATGAATTAACATGAAACTTTTAATATTTCGTTAATTTGCGCTTTAAAAGAATTGTTTGACAGTTACTAGGGACGCTTTAAAAGAATCGTTTGACAGTTATTAGGGACGCTTTAAAAGAATCGTTTGACAGTTATTAGGGACGCTTTANNAGTTGCTAGGGACGCTTTAAAAGAATCGTATGACAGTTGCTAGAGACGGTTTAAAAAAATCGTATGACAGTTGCATAATCATATAATATAAACTATATAGTTCTATTAACACTCAATTTACTGTTTATATTGTTTTCTTATTTCTGCAGCTGAAAAAGTTCATCTTCGTTTTAAACAAAACCAACAGTAATTTAATAACAATAAAATGTAATGATTACATAATTAGATTATATTTTCTAATATAATGTTTGGAAAGCACTGGTTTAGAGCGTAGTAGACCAGTTTCGCGGAGCGCGCGCGAACAAAACACGTCCGAAACAATGGATCGCGTACAGTTGTTATTGTTGTCAATGGATATCATAGCACTCTAATATTAGACTCGAACCTCGTTTGCATTTACGCAATATTAAAATTAACAAACAAAACAACAAAAAACAAAGCACGTTAATACTACTACTATTTTTAGATGCAGCGTGTATATTAATTTATTCTTTCTTTTCCATTTAATTCTTGCTTCCATCCTTTTCTTCGCTTCCACCAAAGGTCATTTCTAAAGACTTCACGATTTGCATATCTAATTGTCGGGTATGCCTTGAATGCAAGTCCCCGCGCCGCCTATAAAAAAAATTTGTATATTCATGCTCGTTACGAAGACGAACGAAATTATTATTCATCCAATTCAATTTCTTACTTAATTTGCTTTTCATCATCTGTAACAACTTAACTAATGTTACGTCACAATCGCCAACTTGTCACATTAGGACAGGTTATGTCAAACGATTTGAAGTAACGCCGCTTCGGTTGCTACGAACTCTTTGACAGTTGCTAAGGCGTTATGTCAAATTTGCAAAGAAAAACAAATGAACTGTTAGATAATTCAATTTCTTTAATCGAGGCAGAGCGGATTTTACTTAATACACGTGCGCTACGTAATTTAATTGAAACATTCATATACTTGTCCTCGCTGTCATCGACGTCGTCCTTAATAATTTATTCATTTATACTAGTTTTCTCTCTCTCATACACACATAAATTCACTTTAATTATTAGTGAATATCTCCGTCTCTCTTTCACTCACTCACTTTTTTTTAACATTCGTTGTTTCCAGTACTTCAATCGTCATTATTTATTTATCGCTCTGGGTTAAGGGCAAATCGAACCACAAAGAAAATCAATTCCGCACTCGCATTTCCCCATTCCCATCGTCATTAAAACATCGACCATTTCCTTATTGCTTTTTATAATATGATACAAAAAAACATTCAACTTTTCACTTTATGTTATAGTTAAATAATATTGTTTAAAGTTGCTAAGGATGTAAAAATGTCGTTTGACAGTTGCTAAGGATATCTAAATAACGTTGTAACAAATGCCAATTGTTTTGATGCAAATTGATAGTTGCCAAGGACGTTGTTGTTAAGGACAATGAATGTCAAATCGAAAATTGGTTATGTAAAACTATCGTTTGACAGTTGCTAAGGATATCTAAAAACAACGTTTCAACAAAGTGACAATTGCTTCGACGCAAATTGATAATTGCCAAGGACGCCTTAAAAAAAAAAACAAAAAAAAAACTCCATATTTATTTCTATATCAAATTATTGTATAATTGGAGAAAACTTAAAATGTAATATTGATTTATTGAAATAATTACCCATACACACATGTCAACTGGTTTTAACAGTTTCGCTCTTCCGCATTAACAATTCACCCGATCGTCGATTATTTAGAGATGGGGGAAAAACCGGCTAACACTAAGCCAATTACAATCACATGAATTTCGCATTCGAAAATTGAGTCATCCACCAACCCTCGTCCTCCCTTCAATCAAACAAACAAAATAAAATTACCATAGCGACGGTAAATAGAAAACAAAACAAAAAAAACGATTTGTTGTCGCATTTGTATGCAGATCTGTGTGCGAGAGTTTGTGTGAGGAGTAGAAGGGAACTGTAACAGAATTCCAAAGTTTCGTTGGAATCGGATGGATGGAGAGAGAGAGAGAGTTGGAAGGAAGAAACAACAACAACTTGCATCTCGGGGAGTCTCAACGTCGAAACTCCATTTCCGGATACCTTTGACGTTTCTGAACTTCGCTCCTCCGCACTACAAACCGCCGCCGCCAACGAAGACCCCGAGGGCGTCGCTTAATTTATCACCAAAGTCGCAAACAAATCCGCAAAAGAATCGAGTCAACAACAACTCAAATACCGAGCACTTAGTTTCTTGAATTAGTCTGATAAATAGTAAACTTTTTGCATGGTTGTCAAGGACGCCTTAATACCATTTTTTGACAGTTGCTAGGGACGCTTTAAAATTATCCTATGACAGTTTTTAGGGACGCTATAAAACAATTGTATGACATTTGCTAGGGACGCTTTAAACCTATCCTATGACAGTTGCTAGGGATGCTTTAAAATTATCCTATGACAGTTGCTAGGGACCATTTAAAACAATCGTATGATAGTTGTTAGGGACGCTTTAAAATTATCCTATGATAGTTACTAAGGACGCTTTAAAACAATCCTATGACAGTTGTTAGGGACGCTTTAAAATTATCCTGATAGTTACTAAGGACGCTTTAAAACAATCGTATGACAGTTGTTAGGGACGGTTTAAAATTATCCTATGATAGTTACTAAGGACGCTTTAAAACAATCGTATGACAGTTGTTAGGGACGCTTTAAAATAATTGTCAATTTAATCTTCATCGTTTTTGTTTCTGCTTTTGTTAATGGTAAAGGCATTCGAAATTCTAAAATATATAAATTTGGTAAATCCAATTCGAATGAGCGTGAGAATTGAATTGGAATGCTTCCAGAAAATTGCTCCCGATAAACGTTGCTCGTATCAACTAAACTACTCGACTCAATTACGCGGAGGAGCGCACAAGTGCGAATAATTAATGCTTAGACTGCGTTAAAAGGAAAAGGAACGAAAGTTTCGCCTTTGTCCCTCGAGGAGGAGAGAAAAGAAACAACTTGTCCAAAGTAAATTACACTCGGAGTTAACTTCAAATCCCACTCGCGACAAGAAAGAAAAGCAGAAAAAAAAAACGAAAGCTAAATTCAATCGAGGTGCAGCAGTTAAGTAAATAAGAATGCATCACAAACGAGTGCACGGAATTATACGGGTTTTGTTTTTTTTTGTCATGCAAATCGTTCATAAATACGCGAGAACTCTTTGCGACGCGAAATTTAACGGTTCTTCGTCATCCGACGAGTCATCGTGACTCGACATCCGCCTCCGTTCTGCGAACCTTCAAAGACCCACCATCATCATCATCATCGAACCGGCAAAGTCGAGGCATGAAAGAGAAGAGATTACACGTTCACCCTTGGGCGTACAAATATTTTAAAAAGTATTTACAATTAAACGAAGCGGAAAATATATAACATGCTCTTCTTTGTGACGAAAATATCACATTTCATGTACAAAAAAAAAATGCGAAAACTTATTACGTAACATTCTTAATAATTACTCGAGCGTATCAAATGAACACGCTTTTCATCAATTAAAAAAGAAAAACGTAATTTAATTATGCATGTCAATATCGTTATTAAATAATTACACAACATTTTTTTCAATGTTGCAAAAAAAAATATTGATTCCGGAATATTTATTTATAGAATGCGAGCAGTTATAACGATGATTGATGAAATAAATTCAATACTTTTTAAACTAAAAAAAAAGTTATTTTTTTTAATCATTTTGTGCAGCTTTTACATGAAAATCAATAAAACAATTAACAAAATCCTAATTAACCATTGAATTAGCTTTAATTTGCACGTTTAAATTTGAAAATCGGTTGAGGGATTTTTGAGAAATCGGTTAAAAACCAAACACCCGTTACTTAATTTAAGTAATGAATCACAGATGGCGTAATTTATTTACACACGTATTCCAACCAATTAAAGTGCATTATTGTTGTGTAATAATAAGAAATACTAATTTGCTAATTATTTAAGTTTTAAAGCTAAATCGAAAACATTATCTACTTACTAAAATCTAAACATTAGGAATAATTAAACTACAAAACTTCCCTCTTTCGCGTCAATTTAATATTGGAACTCGAGGATAATTAAGATAAAGACAACATCCAAACCAATTCCGGTTTCAGATAAAAAAAAAAATATTGTATCTACTTCCTTTTCGTCCTTTTATTTAGATTTTTTTCCCTCATTTCATCTTTTTTCATTGCAATTTTTTTTGTTCAACCTCTGAACCCGCGTTTCAATCCGTTTCAATTTCGCGCGACTTGAATTCCGTAATTAACTTTTTGGTGCTCACTCAACTCACATACTTTTTTTTCCTTCTTTTCCTACCATTTTCCTTTTCCCTCCTATTAAAATATAATAATTTCATTTTCCCCAACACGAATATGAGAGTGAGAAAGAGCAGAATATATCCACCGCTTCGGGAAACCTTTTTCGCTAAAACACACGAGAGAGAGAAAAAAAAAGGAAATTCCTTCAACGTTAATTATTAAATTATGACTCCCTTTCTCCCATATTTCCATTAATTCCAATCACAAAAAAAATGTTCTCTCTTGCAAATTCCAATACTAAAAGCGTTAATGCTTACACAATCTTATATATTTACACTTCTTCATTCATTTTATGTATTTATCTCCGATTTGTACCTTCTTCCTCTCAAATTTCTATAATGGAATTAAACGTAAATTCTGGCGCGCGCACTGAGATTTATCAAGCGGACAAATCAGTTTAATTAATTAATTAATTAATTAACGTGCGAATGGCATAATACCAATTAGTCGGATTAAATTCGTTTAATTACATTTCACACAGAAAAGAAAACCGTAATTTCACGTGAAAAAATATGATTTTTAGATCCCACAAGGTTTTCCACTTTGTCCAATTGCAACGCCCTCTGTTGACACATTTTAGATATTTAAGAAATTCCCTAGCAACTGATGTTATTTCCTTTCCTTAACTCATTTATTTTACATTTTAACACGTTTCAAAGCATATTTCAAAGTGGTATTCCTCAAGTCTCTAGACTTTGTCCTCTCGCTAATGCAATTTTCAAAAAAAATCTTTTCTCGTTCTAAATTATTCGCAGATTACTAACAAATCGATTCAACATTCTGCAATCGTACTGCAGAAAGGCAATCGACTATGAAACTATGATCAAAGGCGGCAAATGACGATTACGTAATTCAGACGCGACGAGTTCCGAAACTGCCGGCGATATCCCATTCGCACGTAACGATGAGTCCAAGTGGGAGTGCGCAAATACTAGTGCATTCATTATAAGCGACTGCGAGAGTGCTAATCCTTCTAGCATGAAAATTTACGCATTTATTAGACGAGGCAATTGCACTTTACACAGCACAATGCCAACATCATCACCATCGTTACGACGACATTACTTAACATCGCGAACGCTTTGATCGCTGATGCATATTTCAGACTTCAGTTAACTACATCCCCAAATCGAAATAGTTTTCCTGTTTATTACCAAGAAATTAATTAATTTACTAGAAAAAAAAAAATTGTTTGTCATCGTTTCAGGCAGTTCCGCATGGTTCTCTACTTTTTCCTATTAAAAACAAAATTGCCCAAAGTGAAATAATTAAAATTACTTATATTATGGAATTCCGCGAGGTTCTCTACTTTGCCCTATCAAACATTAAAAATCAATATTTTCATTACGTTTTTAATAAAGTTGAATCATATTTACTAATAGGAATTATCTTTAATTACGTGTCCCATATTTACCTGCAAACAATCTTAGCTCAAGTAAATCTTCCCGTTACGCGTCTTAATCTTTCCGCAATAAATATCCACCCTCCGTTTCTATGCACGTAAATGTATACATTTAGGAATAGATGTAGCTATATCATTTCGGAATTAGGAGAGAGTAAATAAAGTTTCGGTGGCAAATCCGGGGATGATAAACAGGAGCAGCCGCCGCCGCCGCCTTCGCAACAACAAAACCCAGGGAAGAGGTCGTAGGAAGCTTTGGATTTGGCTTTCGGGTAGGAATTTGTAACGAAATCCAAACAAAACAAGAACAACAGCAACAAAAATAAAAACCCGCACCGATATTTTCGATTTTCCCTAAGCTTTCCTTTTTTATTCGCATCCCTTATTTACAGTAATGAGAGAGAAAAAGAGCGAGAGAGAACCCCCGTAGAGTTTCGTTATTGATTCGAAAGCGATTCGTAATAGAAAGGGTGGAAAATATTTGTGTGTGTGTGTATGTGAGTAAAAGAGAGAAAGAAAGGAGTTGTAAACGAAGGGAAAAGAGAGAAAAGGTTGAAAGAGTGATTCATTTAGAGTTGCGTGTGCACTTTTTCAAGCTCACTTTCATACACTCAAAGCATCCGAAGCGTTTTTTCTCCATTATTCACAAAAAAATGTAATGTGATCACATTTTTTTTTCCTATCAGTATACGAGATTCAGTCTCTTTCAAATTCTGCAAAAAAAAAATGGGAAATCAATGAAATACGTACGTTTGTAAAATCACTACGCACGAAATTTCGCGTTTATTTCCGTTCTTTTTTGATTAATTTGCGGAAACCCGAAATAGATGCCTTCGCGTGACGACTAAACAATTTTTTTTTATGACAACGAAATCCGTCACACTTATTATTAAAAACGTTCCATTTACTGCCGACGACTGCACGAAATATGAAAGATACTTAATTCAATTACCGCATAAATCAACGTGAAACCATTTGTATCTTTGCAACTGGTTTAGTTTGTAAAATATAAATAGTTTAAGGAAAAGTGTGGAGCCTTGAAGAACATTTCAGTGACCTTGACTATCGACGCCATCTTAAAACAAAAGGTAATTTAAGGACATTGTTTTATAGAGTTCCTCGAGGTATCCTACTTATCCCTATTACATACAAAATTTGTTCTTTACAATAATATTTCAGGATCCAAATGCAATATTCCCGGCGCATCCACAATTATCTTTTGTATACTTAATTTACAAAATTAGTTTAAGAACTAACCTAAAAAATGCAAAAACTTATTACGTAACATTCTTAATAATTACTCGAGCGTATCAAATGAACACGCTTTTCATCAATTAAGAAAGAAAAACGTAATTGAATTATGCATGTCAATATCGTTATTAAATAATTACACAATATTTTTGTTTTGTAAATCAATTAACTACATAATCGATTATAGGAATCAATGTTGCAAAAAAAAAAATTATTGATTCCGGAATATTTATTTATAGAATGCGAGCAGTTATAACGATGATTGATGAAATAAATTCAATAGTTTTCAAGAAAATTTTTATTTTTTTTTTCATCATTTTATGAGGCTTTTACATGAAAATCAATAAAACAATTAACAAAATCTTAATTAACCATTGAATTAGCTTTAATTTGCACGTTTAAATTTGAAAATCGGTTGAGGGATTTTTGAGAAATTGGTTAAAAACCAAACACCCGTTACTTAATTTAAGTCATGAATCACAGATGGCGTAATTTATTTACACACGTATTTCAACCAATTAAAGTGCATTATTGTTGTCTAGTATTAAGAAATACTAATTATTTCAGTTTTAAAATCGAAAACATTATCTACTTACTAAAATCTAAACATGATCCAAATGCAATATTCCCGGCGCATCCACAATTATCTTTTGTATAATTAATTTACAAAATTAGTTTAAAAACTAACCTACAATATGTACGTTGTCATTTTTTAAGAAAACTTCCATCTTCATGTGCACTTGTTCTAACAAAATCAAGCAAATTAGTTTAAGAACTAGCCTGAATGAGTTTTGCGCTCCGCAAATATCCACGCTGAACGCAAGAAGCAAATACGCTAAACGCGCACTCTGCAAGACGCCCAATTATTATAAACTATTTGCGTTAAGATTCTCAGTTTCCGTTCGCATTTTCGAGACGATTGGATTGCGAATGGATGGGAAAAATTAAAATGCGCAAAAGTGAATTCCGAAGCTGAAGAAATGCTTAAATCTAATCTAGCAGTCAGATGCAGAGCAACGCGACTGCATCCTCGCGGATGGATCGATCAGAGAGGTTTCGAACATCTTCAACTACTTTTTCTTGCCTTTAACCAAAAAAAAAAAATCCATCTCCAACGAGAAAATTTGATTACCTCTCTTATTCCATTTTAATCCATATCGCTTTGTAATTTTTGCCACCCGCACTTAACCCACTTTTTCTCGAATATCGCGTGTTCATCTAATTTCTTTCACCGCCGCCAGGTGGAATAACTTGCTAATTTAAGTTTTTTTCAGTTGGCAATTTCGTTCACTTCGTTTCACTTCTTCTTATTATTATTATTTTTAATCGATGCTTTCCGGCACCGGAAACGAACGTCTAAACTTCCGCCTTTCCACTCCGCTCTTATCGTAATCTGTTACTTACTTGCGAGATGTCTGCTTCGCTAAATCCCTCTGCACGGTTCTTAATGCGCCGCATTTCAAGCGAAAAACGCGAAGAGATTTCTCTACGCATCGTTTTTTTACGTGCATCGAGAGAAATCAATTGTTCAGAGAGACAAAAAAAACAAATAAATAAAGTTTCCAGGACGTTCTTATTAGTAATTGTTATTAGTAATTGTAGAAACTAATAGCAAAATATTTGATTTTATGCAACCCAATACACCTTTACGTAATATCATAATAATTTTGATATTTCAAGGTTGGCACTAACTAAAATGGCGATGGTTTGACGTTTCTAATTACATAACCACTTTACTTAAGGAAAATTCAAATAATACAAAAAAAAATAAATTTATTACTGAACAACGAAACATTCAATAAACTATAAAATGTATACACTTTAAACGAGTTTTTTTGACTTTTCTATAGTTACGTTTCCTTTACTATTGTTTACATAGAACTTAACGATTGTAGTAAAATTCAGTGCATTTACAACAGAAGTTGTAAACAGTTAATAAATTATCTTTAAAGTCGAAACAAAGTGGAAAAATAGTAAAGTTAAACTCAATAATTGGATTTTTCTTTACAAGATTTTCATCAATTTTTGGGACAAAGGATTTTCTGTACGATAATAATAAATCATCGCTCGACTCGTGCCAGTTTACGTTACTAT
>NW_017096448.1:10188-10481 GCF_001412225.1 Nicrophorus vespilloides
TTTGATTTTATGCAACCCAATACACCTTTACGTAATATCATAATAATTTTGATATTTCAAGGTTGGCAATAACTAAAATGGCGATAGTTTGACGTTTCTAATTACATAACCAATACTTATTTAAAAATTATTTTAAAAACAAACTCACCAAACCATTTGAACTATTATGCAAGTAGGATCCAATTCGAAGCACAGATTTCTAAAAAATTTAAATATTAGTGATTGCACTAAATTTTACTTCATTAATTTTACAAGAACATTGACGCGACACAAATTTGTTTTGTTTTTGTTTT
>NW_017096448.1:10497-24528 GCF_001412225.1 Nicrophorus vespilloides
TATGCAAGTAGGATCCAATTCGAAGCACAGATTTCTAAAAAAAATTAAATATTAATGATTGCTCTAAATTTTACTTCACTAATTTTACAAGCACATTGACGCGACACAAATTTGTTTCGTTTTTGTTTTACACAAATTACATGGCTACCAATCGTCATCATCGATACCAACCTACATTTTCAGTAACCAAACACCTGGTCGTTTCGTGTAATCAGACAATTGAATCATCCGGTATCAAATTTTGTTTCGCAATTCGCGTTTGCTCAATGATTACGTGCAGCGTAATTACAGGGAACCGATGTTTTCCGTTGTTTTGTTTCATGATTTGCTTTTGTTTTTCGCACGCCCACTACTATTGCATTCATCACAGATAGACGTAGTAATTGCATATCCTCATATTGCATGCACTTTAATGAACCCAAATTATTACGATGTGCATTTGAACTACTAATTATCGAGTAGTTCAATTAAGATGTACAAAACAAAATCATTCGAAACAATTCACTTAGCAACGCGACGTTGACATTGTTGCATTTCACAAACTATATATAAATAAAAAATAACAAATGCTAATAAAACTAAAAGATGGCGAAAACAATTGAGGAAAGTCTAATAATAACGAATCGCTTAGCAACGTGACTTAATGATGTTTAATGGGATAGGTTGGTTTTAAATAAACACAACTAATCCATTAATTTACTCTTTTGTTTAAAGTAAGTTTAAATATAGTTTTTTTTTTCTTTTTCCTCTTACACACATAAACAACGTGTATATTTATATTAGTTTAGAAAACAACTTAAGTTATTGAAAATTACTTTACTTAAGGAAAATTCAAATAATACAAAAAAAAATTAAATTTATTACTGAAACAACGAAACATTCAATAAACTATAAAATTTATAGACTTTAAACGAGTTTTTTGACTTTTCTATAGTTACGTTTCCTTTACTATTGTTTACATAGAACTTAACGATTGTAGTAAAATTCAGTGCATTTGCAACAGTTAATAAATTATCTTTAAAGTCGAAACAAAGTGGAAAAATAGTAAAGTTAAACTCAATTTGGGATTTTTCTTTACGAAATTTTCATCGATTTTTGGGACAAAGGATTTTCTGTACGATAATAATAAATCATCGCTCGACTCGTGCCAGTTTACGTTACTATCCGAAGTCTAAAATTAAAGGCGGCTTCTTTAAATAACATCTGTCCGCGTCTTTGTCTCTCTCCCACACAGAAAAACATTTATATAAGTTTTCATTCTCTCCTCTTCTCGAGTCGATAATAATAATAAAATTTGTGTATTATTACACACTCGATTCGATCGATCAATCCGCGCCGCAACAATCCGCACTTTTCAAACAAAAGAAAACAAAAAAAAACGTAACAATTGCGTTAAGTTGGTTGCCAAACAAAATATGTTTGCAACGGTATTGATATGGGGATAACCATGGAAACCAAATAGGAAATGCGGGAGCGTGCATAAACTACAAACGGGGAAGTGTTTGAAAAATGCTGAGAAAGAGAGAAGAGCTGCAAATAAAGAATTTTCCAATAGCCTCATGTTTCTTCCTTCCGTTTATCGAGGAATTTCCGTATTATTCAAACATCTCTCTTATATATATATATATTGAAAGTCCGGTTTTCCTTTCAGCTCTCACACTAACTCGACGATATTGCCAACTTCTAAAAGTTTCGTGGAATTTGTTTAATATGAAGAATCCCGATGCCCGAACGAATATTTCAGCAAAAAGTGAATTCAAGAATGCAACGTAAGAAAACAAAAATAACTACAAAAACGCAAATGCAAACGTCAATGTCATATATATATATATTGATTATGAAACAGTTACGAATACACAATTATCTCTTAAATAAATGAACAACGGACACGTAGGTGGTGGAAACACGTGAAATACGTGTTACCATGGATATATATTATAAATTGTTTGCATCAATTGAATCGATAATTTACGTTTCCATGAAACTTTTTTTTTGTTGTTCGATGAGCTACTAAGAGATGGGGTGGATGGAAAATGATGAAGGAAGTTTCATTTAGAAACTTTTTGAATGGAAAATACGTCTCTTCATTTTCTTTTTTTATATATATATTTTTGTGCAGTTTCGCAGTTTTCCTGTTTAAAATGAACTTTAGGATTGAGTTACGAAGAATTTCTTCGTGAAAATCAAGCAACCTTTTTATTTTGTATTTTGCAAATCCAACCCCCCCAACCTCACACCCCAACACTGCGAGAAAATGAATCCGATCGATCGCTTTCAAAACTTTTCCTATTTTCAGCTGTATCGACTTTGTACGCTAATTGGGATGATTTCTGAATGCGAAAATACAGATTAATCAACCTGTGACAGATTTGATAAATGCGTATACAATTGCCTATAAGAGTTAAACAAGCAATAAATATATAGGCAATTGTATATACTTTTATGCATATTTGATGTCAATTTTGACAGCTGTCAAAAAATTACGATTTTCTCGAACACGTCTTCACATTTTATTGAATTACTCGGTAACTACACGTGCTATTTACATCATTGGAAATGCAAATTAAAGCTAAAACTATGATCTTTCAAATAAGCTAACATTCAGATTTGTAATTATGTCTAATTTCCTGTAATCAATCTTTGAAATTAAAAATACAATATCGTCACGTTTCACGTTATTATTCAATATCTACGCCTACTAATTAGATGATCGAACTGAAGACAAATTTTTACTGTTCTTCGTATGAATTTTACTTGATAATGTTGAAGTAAATATGCTAAAAATGTTGGATTTGATGTAGGTGAGCAATGTTAGCATTTCCATGTTTCTCGCATTCGCAGAACGGTTCGCATGCATTCGCGCAATTCTTCGTGGAAAATTACAAGGGAATCGATTATGATTATGCATGGAATTCGAATAATCACGCCTCGAGTGATGATAAACAGTAAAATTAACATCGCGGAATTTTCGTTACAAAATGCACAACGATTTCCTCAATTTTCTCTACGTATTTTTTTTCCTGTGAGAGTTAAGTGGAACTAAAACACTTACGTTTTTTATGGGTTCTCTCCATTATGCAGAGAGCGAAATAAAATCTAAACGCTGGACTAGATTTTTTACGTTTTTCTCATTTAATCCGCATAATAAAAACGTTTTTATTTGTAAGTTAAGTGGTTACGTATGTTACGAAATTTGAATCGTTTCCAATTTTATTTTCTAAAAACTAAAATTAGTTCTTATCTTATCAATATAAGTTAAAGTGTGCAAGGGAAGTTGTCTAATCGAAAATTGAGTAATTAAAATTGCCTAACTTTGATAATGAATTTGCCTAAAATACAAATCATAGTTGCAAGTGAAGTTGCCTAAAACTGAAATAATTAGAAACTAGGATACTTTTCTATCCAAAAACCGGATATGTTTGAATTAAAGCATATTTTTCTTTTCTCTCTTTTTCCTTGAAATCCATTATGCCTGTATTCCCATTTCGCAATGTGGGTGGGTTTAAAAAAAAAACGCGGAAAATGCGCGGCGAGTTTTCAGTGTGGAAACACGCAAAGTGTACGGGAAATTTCTCGTTATCTCGACGGCGTTCTGGACATAAACCCAACAAGGTTACGATCGTTGTTCCGTGCGCGCGGAAAATTTTATGCTTGAAATTTTTTATTATTTTTATTTTTCCTAAATAAAGAAAAGAAATGAATGTTTTCATACGATTAACATTTACCAATTTATTTTATTATGTTTTTTAAGCTTTGGAGCCTTTGACATGTGAGGTTAGATTGCGGAAGTTTTGTCAAGAAATTTTCATCAATTACTTTCGTTAATTACTCAATAACCATTTACGCAAATTGTATTATTCAACAGTCATATTAAAGATAAAACTTTGACCTTTCCAACGAGCCTACTCACACATATGTGAGATTTCACATTCGTTCGATATTAGCTGTCAAAGTGTAATAACATAATTAGATTTCCCCACCTGTCATTTTTTGACATTGATTATGTCATTACACTTAAACGTCAACATCTTAAATTGCCAATTATTAGGTTACATTGTGGAAGTTTTGCCAAGAAATTTTCGTCAACTATTTTCGTTAATTACTCAATAACCATTCACGATAATTGTATTATTCAACAGTCATATTAAAGATAACACTTTGGCCTTTCCAACGAGCCTACTCACAAATATGTGACTTTTCACATTCGTTCGATATTAGCTGTCAAAATGTAATAACATAATTAGATTTCCCCAACTGTCATTTTTTTGACATCGATTATGTCATTACACTTAAACGTCACCATCTTAAATTGCCAATTGCGAGGTTAGATTGCGGAAGTTTTGGCAAGAAATTTTCGTCAATTACTTTCGTTAATTACTCAATAACCATTCACGCTTATTGTATTATTCAACAGTCATATTAAAGATAAAACTTTGACCTTTCCGACGAGCCTACTCACAAATATGTGACTTTTCATATTCGTTCGATATTAGCTGTCAAAGTGTAATAATATAATTAGATTTTCCCAACTGTCATTTTTTGACATCGATTATGTCATTTCACTTAAACGTCAACATCTTAAATTGCCAATTGTGAGGTTAGATTGCGGAAGTTTTGCCAAGAAATTTTTGTCAACTATTTTCGTTAATTACTCAATAACCATTCACGCTAATTGTATTATTCAACAGTCATATTAAAGATAAAACTTTGACCTTTCCAACAAGCCTACTAACGCATATGTGACTTTTCACATTCATTCGATATTAGCTGTCAAAGTGTAATAATATAATTAGATTTTCCCAACTGTCATTTTTTGACATCGATTATGTCATTACACTTAAACGTCAACATCTTAAATTGCCAATTGCGAGGTTACATTGCGGAAGTTTTGTCAATTACTTTCCTTAATTACTCAATAACCGTTCACGCTAATTGTATTATTCAACAGTCATATTAAAGATAAAACTTTGACCTTTCCAACGAGCCTACTCACAAATATGTGACTTTTCACATTCGTTTGATATTAGCTGTCAAAGTGTAATAACATAATTAGATTTCCCCAACTGACATTTTTTTGACATCGATTATGTCATTACACATAAACGTCAACATCTTAAATTACCAACTGCAACAAAATATTAATACAAAAAAAAGAAGATATAAACAATCGCTGTTGAGATTCGGTTCGAAACTGTTAATTTCTTTTTTGTTCGAAGCAGAAATTCTGCGTCCATCAAAAGATATTTCTTTGGTTCGCGCATGAAAACCAAAACATTTACATTTCATCTGTCCAGCCGTAACGCGTAAATATTTATTGGAAAGCGAATCGAAAATTTAAACACATCAAGAAGCCGAACGAAAATGCAATTATTTTTATCCAAATTTTTTTTTACTCTTGTTGTTCGTCGCTGCGAAATCCGCAAAAATGGAACGGAAACTCCTTCGCTCAGATAAACGACACTCCAGTTTAAGAGTACGCTCTTCAGCATCTCTTTTGTCTAGGTTTTTTTTTGTTTTGTTTTATGTGTGTGTGTGTATTAATGCATGAAGGCGGCCTTGGTATCGAATTTAAAAGTCTCCATTATCGTCGTTTGTTTCTTTCTCTGCCGGTGTTTCATCCACTAGAAATACTCGTTACGTTCCTATTGATTACAGCAAATGCTGAAGAAAAAAAAAAAGAAAAGAAGTTTGATTTTCTGAGACTCATGTGTCTATTGATTTGCATTATAAATTTAACTGTCAAAAATACTTGTCAAAATTAGATCGAATTTTTTGCAGCAGATGTCGTAACTGTAGCAATGTCACTTTGTATATGGTTTGCGTTGTTGCCAGATCACAGGAAGATGCATAAAAACAAAAGAGAGGAGGAGTATTGGATGTGGTAATTTATGTGGAAAAGCCATTTTTGTGAGGTTGTGATGATTAAAAAAGAGAGCGTGCAAAATGAAGATGCGAGTCGTAATTGAATGAGATTAAGTCGGAGCCAGAAGTCGGCACACGATTTATCTGTTACCATGCCACCCCCCTGATAGCACCGCCAACTGTTTACCGAAGCCCATTTTACTTATCGCGGCTTGCCGTTACGGCGTCGTCTTTTGTTATCTAGGATTTCCGCACTGGCGAAAATCAGTGATTTTCTCAGAAACTATAACTGATAGATTTGATGCAACAAATGCATATGAAAGCTGGATGTTTGGGGAATTTAACGAGTATTGATATATTACTGTGCTTTTATCCGTATGGCTGTAATTCGCGTTCAAAATTGAAAAAATGCTCGAAAAAGCAGTGTTTTTACATTTTATTGATTTTCTATAATACAACTATAATACATAGAATGAATCCAATATATGCATATGAAAGCTGAATGTTTGGGGAATCCAGCAAGTATTGACATATTACTGTGGTTTTAGCCATTTGGCTGTAATTTGTGTTCAAAGTTGAAAAAATGTTCGAAAAAGTAGTGTTTTTACATTTTATTGATTTTCTCGAAAACTATAATACATAGAATGAATCCAAAAGATGCATATGAAAGCTGAATATTTGGGGAATCTAGCAAGTACAAGATGCACATTCCTGTGCTTATGCAATAGATGCGAATCAAAAGATGCATATGAAAGCTGAATATTTGGGGAATCTAGCAAGTATTCGATATATTACTGTGGTTTTAGCGGTTTGGCTGTAATTCGTGTTCAAATTTAGAATATACAGCAAAGATGCGAACGTTTTTATTTTGGTTACAAAAAGATGTAATTACTCACGGCGAATTACCCAAAATCCAATTGGATTGTGATCTCTGATGATGGATTTCACAAAATACGGGATAATTCACTGCATTTCGAATAGTTTACACAACAAATTTTGAATGTTCAAAACGGGAACACACTCAAAAGCAACCGAGCTCAAACGACGACTGGACTGAGTAAGTTGCCCAGCGCAACCGCAATTGCCAACTGATTGGGTTCGAATTCGAACTTGCCAACTTATTAAAATCAAATTCATATTATTAAAATCGAACACGAATGTTTAAATAATACACGTAGGAGAAGAATAAGGGAAATTTTTGACGCAACTTATATTTTTATTTCGTTAAATTTTCATTTTAGTTTTGTTTCTACATACATAAAGTTATTTGCTTAAATTAATATTATCAACCACTGTATATATTTCGAATAAATCGGGATATTATTTAGAAGCTTCTTTTAACGATTACATAAATCGACCTGTCTGATTAGTTGCCTACAAATAATATGAATTGATGCAACCACTCGGACCGACTTGCAAACGTTTGGTCTATGCGTAATTTGCAATTGAAATGTATGCGTTTTACATACAATTATGATAACAATGGTCAATGAATGCCGAGAGCAAGGTTCATTCGATGACGCAGAACAAAAACGGTTAACAACGATGTCTTTATTTGAAGATTAAGTGAAATAATAAACGAATCAATATATATATATATATAATATACATATACACAACAATACATACACATATGTATATCTAAATTTGGTGTAGGCGTAATGATGACTATTATTATATAATTATTAGTTGTTGTACACAATAAAGTAAAAAGAAAGTGAATCGCTCCTCCCGCCTAAAAAAAAACGAAAATTAATAATAAATGATGACTCTCGTCTGCGTACACCACACATCGTCGTCATACACTGCACATTTATCCCCTTTATTCAGCATAAATTACAATTTGTTAACTCGCTTAAAAAGGCTCTCGAATTTAACGGCTCTATCAATGTACGTATCTATATTAACTATATACCTGTCTACAATGGAACACGAATGCTAGTCCAGTCGTATCTGCAAGGGCAGAGAGCCGCAGTGCATTTTCGAGTCCTTCATCTTGTTCAGCGAGACGAGGAAGTCGTCCATTATGATCGGACGGAGGGCGTCGTGGAATTCGTCATCGGACTCTCGGCTCACGGCGACACCTTCGACGCAGCCGTTGCTCTTGTTCTCGTTCCTCATGTAATCCCTGACCCTGTACACGGAGGCGGTGCGGCAGAGCTCCCTCAAATCGCTCCCGGAGAATCCGTCCGTCGCCCTGGACAGCTTACCCACGTCCACGTCGTCAGCGACGGGCTCGTTGTCGAGAATCAGATCGAGGATTTGCCTCCTCTGCAACGCATTCGGCATCGAGATGTGGAAAGTGGCGGGCATCCTGCGAAGGATGGCGCTGTCCAGATCCTGCGGCCTGTTCGTCGCCCCCATGATGATCACCGTGCAGTTGGGATCGGTGATGAGGCCATCCCAGAACGACATGAACTGCGCCTTCATCATCGCCGTCGCCTCGTGATCGGTGCTGTTCCTGGCCCGCAGGAACGAATCGATCTCGTCGATGAAGATGATGCACGGCTGCAGCTTAATTGCCAGCGAAAACACGGCAGCGGCCAACTTCTGACTCTCCCCGTACCATTTATCGGTCAGGATTGATACGTCCAGATTAATGAACCTGGTGCCCGCCTCCTTCGCCGTGGCCTTAGCGATCAGCGTCTTGCCGCAGCCAGGAGGCCCATGCAGCAGCACTCCTTTCGGTGCCTGCGTCAGCTGCGAATCGGCGAACAACTCTTTACGCTGAATGGGCAGGATCACAGTCTCCCTCAGCTCTTGGATAGTGTTCTCCAGGCCAGCTATATTGTACCACGACACGTTGATGTCCTGTGGGTTGATGATGTGTGCAGCAATCATGATCTCGTACTCGGACAACTTATCAACTGCCAGTGTGCATTTCCCTGCTGTCGCCAATCTAAAAAACAAAATGCATAACAATGCGATCTTCACTTCTTTGCGTAGACTCACTTCTTCAGTTGTTCCTCGGCCTTCAGCTTAGCTTTCTTCTTGTTTTTGTTGGTGGGGTCCACCCTCTCCATGATCCATTTTATGCTGTAGAATGTGACCGCAGACACCAGAGTCAGTCTCACCACGAGTCCCACAATTTCGTTGCGCGAGAACGATGTATCCGCCATCATGCTTAAATTTTTCCCCGTACTTCACCACCGAAAACAACAACGCACCGACACTCGAGTCTCCTGTATTTTCTTATTCGATTTGATGATCGTTACCTCATCATTCCACTGTCATCGTAGAATTCGTTATCTTCACTAATAGCACTCGATGTTTCTATCGTTCCCCCTTTTACTCTCTAACGCTTCTATTTTCAGCGTTTCAGCGAGTTTTCCTTTGCGCACACATTGACCAATTGACAACCACACACAATTCTATGACAACCAGTCCAGCATTTGATAAATACACTATGACCAACCACTCAAATCCAATTATACTAATTCGAATCTAATGAAAACATTAGAACAATCCCATTTACTAATTGCAAATAATTACCATATCGAACTATCCAGAAATTTAGAAAATATTTGATCCAAACATTGGAAAAGTTGCACAATATTTGATCACAGAATTCTCCGAAATTACCCCTCCACTTGTAAAACGTACTAATAAATAGCAAGAAAATTCATCAACAAATTCACAGTGAGTGAGTTGATCCAATTTCAACACTTTCCTAATTCAATAATACAAGTCAATAATATTACATTTGACCTACAAACTGACAGATCTGTCAAAGTTACGTATGTTTTTCTGTCATCCGATCTGTCCATTTGATTTCACTTTGTTTCGCGACGAGCACAAAAGTTGCACAATATTAGTTAAAAAAACTGCAATTTAAAAACAATCAATCAATTGACAATGTCTTCGCCGTGGGGAAAAATTGCAAAGCCGGAGGCGGCCAATCTGACTGACATCATGTCCGAGGAGGTGGCGAAAGAGATGCAGGAGAAGGAATTCGAAAAAGTCGCAAGTAAACCAGCGTTGGCGCGCGAGGAATACACTGTGCCAGCGGAGTTCCTGATCGATGGGGACTTGGAGACGGATGCGGAGATCGCGAAGATGCTGCAGCAGCAGTTCGATAAGGAATACGATGAGATGCTCAAGCGCACAGAGAACAAAGTGAATGGAACCAATAAGATCTCTATATCGTTGAGCAATTACAGAAGGGCACCCACCAATCCTGGTATGCGCATATGATTGCTGCTGTTTGTTTTTTAATGTAAAGGTTTTTTTGTTGTTTCAGATTTTGAGAGTGATTCAGAGGAGGAGGAATTGGTGGATCTCAGGGATAGGAAGGAATGGGACAGATTTGATAGTGTGAACAAGGATTTCACTGCTATCCCACCGTGTGGGTATCTAATTAAAGATGGGAATATGGTGACCAAGCATGATGGCACCATGAGCGGAAGAAGGAATGCCTGTAAAATGATGTCATTTCCACCAGAGTTTGAGACCGGGGATGGGGCAGGATTTGATTTCAAATTATCAAACAAAGTGTTCAACAGGTAATAACCACTGTTTGTAATTGATTAATTAAGTTTAACTGATTGTCATTTTAACAGCTTGAGGGCACATTCTAAGCAGGAGCAGCAGAGAAACAAAAGAGTTCATGATAAGAAAGAGGATCATGCTACAGCTGAATTTGGAATGGACGAGTTCACCCGTCTCCAGCTGTACAAGATGATCAATAATCAGGTGTTGGAGAGAGTCAATGGCATCATCAGCATTGGTAAAGAAAATGATGCGTGTAAATGAAGTGTATTATAAAGAGAAAGATTCGTTACATTTTGCAGGCAAGGAGGCGTTGGTCTTGCATGGAGAGCTCGATCAGAGTTTGGAGCGTTGCGATGTGTCGAAGGAGTGCGTGATCAAAGTATTTAAGACGACTTTGTCCGAATTCAAGCAGCGCGACAAGTACATCAAGGACGATTACAGATTCAAGGATCGCATCGGTAAGCAGAACGCCAGGAAGACTGTTCATCTGTGGGCCGAAAAGGAGATGCACAACTTGAACAGAGTGAGGGCTGCTGGTATTCCATGTCCGGAGGTTGTCGCGTTGAAGAAACATCTGCTGTTGATGACGTTCATCGGTAAAAACCATAAACCAGCACCAAAGTTGAAAGATGCCATCCTCAGTGATGCCGAATACTTGGTTGCTTACAATCAGGTAGAAGAATCGACTATTCGATCAATTCAACGTAAATCTGTTAATTGTGGTTGTTTGGTTTTAGGTGATCGAGGCAATGACCGCCCTATATAATAAGGCAAACCTAATTCACGCCGATTTATCAGAGTACAATATCCTCTGGTACGAGGACGAATGCTACTTGATAGACGTCGCACAGTCGGTGGAGCCGAACCACGGTAACGCCTTCCACTTCTTGTACAGGGACTGCGGCAATATCTCCAATGTAAACAAAGATTTTTTTTATTTATTTGTACAATAATTACAATAACGATAAACGTCCGTTTCAGTTTTTCAGTCGTAAGGGGGTGGCGGGCGTCGAGACCGCCGACCAGATATTCCGGGCAATCGTCGGTTGCGACTTTGGAGACAAGGTCGGCCTTCTCGAGTTGCAGGAGAACATCAAGATGAAGCCGCATCTGGTGGACAGACCCGGCGTCGACACCGATTACCGCTTCGACAGTGCCTGGAGCAAATCCAAGGAGATGGCCCCGACCGAGGCCTGACCGAAGAAGCACTTTGTCGTTTAAATAATAACAGAATAAAAACATATAAGAGAAAATTGTCTGCTGCTGCTTTTGTTGTTGTTGTTCTTCTTGTCGTCATCGTTCCGAAAATTAAATGCACATCTCCGATGGGGGCGGGTGTTCCGGTATCTTTCCGAACTCGAAGGCGGAGCTCTGGAAGGCCGCCAACTCGGCTTCGCTGAGCTCCTCCCTCTTCGAGTAAAAGTGCGCGTCTATCGCGACCTGTTGCTGGGCAACGCCGCCCCCGAATATGCTGTTGCTTTGGGCGGTCTGCGGGGGCGGTCCACCGAATGGGCTGTTCTGCATTTGCGCGACGGGTTGTCCGTACGAACTCTTCTGTTCTACCGCAAAATTCGAAGTTTGTCCGCCGAAAGGTTGCTGCTGCTGCTGTTGTTGTTGTTGCCCACCAAACGGAGGACTGCTAGCTCCGAACGTAGATGGTTGCCCAAACGTACCGAAAACGTTATTGCCCGGAGGAGCAGCCCCAAATAAACTGTTGCTTGGAGCAATCGGTTGTTGAACCGCCCCGAATAGACTATTGCTGGTAGCCACCGGTTGTTGCGCCGCCCCAAACATGCTGTTATTCGTAGCCACCGGGTGCTGTGCAGGCCCGAATAAACTATTGCTAGCAGCTACCGGCTGCTGAACCGCCCCAAATACACTGTTGCTGGTGGCTACGGGTTGTTGAACACCGAACGGACTATTGGCGGCAATCATCCCGAACGGTGATTGTTGTTGAGGTGCCCCGAACGGATTCGCCGCCTGCGGTGCTCCAAACGGATTGCTCGTGGCACTTTGCTGAGCTCTGAACGGGCTGTTGCCAGCAGCGCTTTGCGCCGCCCCAAAAGGACTGTTCCCAGTCGCCGCTTGACCGCCAAAAGGATTTGCGACTTGAGCCCCAAACGGACTGCTGGCCGCCTGCCCAAACGCTACGTTCCCAGTGGCGGGAACGGCTGCACCGAAAGGTCCATTCGCACCTTGTGCCGTCGTCCCTCCGAACGGTCCACTCGGACCTGGTGTTGCTGCCGCCCCACCGAAAGGACTGTTACTGGGTACCGCCGCGCCGAAAAGTCCCGATTGAGCATTGTTGTATTGACCACTTTGAGCGCCGAACGGATTCTGCTGGGCGCCCCCCCCACCGAACGGACTATTGGATGCTGCGGATCCTCCGAACGGGCTGCTGTACGGTGGACACGCTCCAAAACCCTTCTTCTCCTGCGGCGCCCCACCGAAAACGTTACTGTTGCTACTCACGTTGGTGCCGCCTTGAAAACTTCCCGCAACTGGCGAATTGTATATATCCTTAAGAAGGTTCACAAGATCCGCGGATGGATTCTGCAGCGCTCGAATCTTCTGCAGAGCAGCTTGCAATAGTCCTTGCAATTGTTGTTTCTAAAAGAAATATATATATAAATTAGAAAACTCATCGGAAATTCTCACAAGAGAGCATTACATAAGCATCCAATGTTCCTGATTTGGTGGCCTCGTAGAATCCCACCCTGACCTCCTCGTAGCTCATATCCTCGAAACCTGGAAACATTGGCTTCTCCTTGAACGGAGCATAGCAAGTCAACACCCACTGTCCACCCTTCTCTGCATTGCTCATGTCTCCCTGCACAGCCCTAATCAGTGTGTTTAAATCAGTGATGGCTGCTTGACCACCATTATTAGCTGCAACAGAGTAGGTGTTGTTGGTTAGTGAAAAACAAAAACAAATGTTAGAAAATAGAGTGTACATACGTTGTTGATTCACTGGATGCTCGAACCTGCAGTTCGCACCGAATTTGCACGTCCCTTGCAGAAAGAACTTGCACACGACCATCTCGTTGTCGAAACAAAAGTTTCAAATGTAGAATTGCAAATTATATATAAAAATAAAATAAAAATGTAGTTACACCCTCAATAACAACTTGTTGATAACTGACTGTGACTCAGACTGACTGACATTTGCAAATATTATTGAAACGACGTTTTAAAAGTATTCCAGTGATGCCAACCCAAAATAAATTGTTCCCTTTTCCACTAGATCAGCGTTTTCCAAACTGTGACTGCATCCCGATGCGCGAATATTAGTAGCAGTGAGCAATTTTCATAATATCTGCTAAAGTATAGATACATTCTTGTGCTCTTATCCATATTGCTGTAATACGCGTTCAAAGTTGAAAACTTGAAATTAGAACGTTCGACAAAACACATTTTCACATTTCATTGATTTACTCGAAAACTATAATACATAGAATGAATCCAAGAGATGCATATGAAAGCTGAATGTTTGGGGAATCTAGAATGTATCGATATATTACTGTGGGTTTAGCTGTTTGGCTGTAATTCGTGTTCAAAGTTTAAAAAATGCTCGAAAAAGCAGTGTTCTTACATTTCATCGATTTTCTCGAAAACTATAATACGTAGACTGAATCCGAAAGATGCATATGAAAGCTGAATGTTTGGGGAATCTAGCAT
>NW_017096448.1:24544-113209 GCF_001412225.1 Nicrophorus vespilloides
ATTGCCTTAATGCGCGTTCCTTTTATGAAAGAGGAGGCGCCAAATGTTTACATACTTTTGAGGGAGGCGTAGTAACTTCAAGGTTGGAAACCACTGCAATAATGTATCCATTTCAAAAATGGGCTGCCCGGTAGGAAAGGAAATCAGAAATTTTATATTAATTATATAATTGATAATAATAGATTTGTCGGCTGGGACAAATTTATAAAACAAAGAAACAATTGTTCAACAGTTGTAAATAATTGTTTCGCAAGAAGTTAAACGAACTAAAATAAACGAACCAAAAACATGAAAACAGAAACAAAGTAATGGAAAGTTTGGTAAATCGCCTGAGACTGTTTAATTTCGTTACAAAAATGTGTGGGGTTTAGCCTGCGGCCAAATTTAATAGATTCATACTCTTTATGCCCGGGCTTAATTCAAACAAACCGAACGAAAAATAATGTATCGCCGTAAATTTACTTTTGCTCCTTGTCTCGCTCCATTCGCAATTATAATTTGTTACTCACATATAGACAAGGAAAAAAAAAATCTATTATGTTATTAAATTCAGACTTTCCAAGGGATTTGCCAAAAGGCAATCTCTTTAAATAATTATTTTTTATTCTATTTCGAAATTATTTACTTCTCAATGATTCTACTTTGTATTGTATTTGTATTGCCAACACACACGCCGTTAAGTAACGTGATCAAATTGTTCTTTCATAACAAACTTCCTATCATAACAACAATTTTTTCAAACTGTTTTTTCAAAATTTAATTAAATTTATGTAAAATATTATAGTTACAAATTGTTATTATTGATAAATAAATTTGGGATTATCTAGTAAATTGAATATGAATTGCGTTTGATACTTGTATGGTGTATTTACTATATTAACGGGAACAATGGTTGGATACGTGCAAGTATTTGTGATTTGGAAATACTGGGAATAGCACGGCGTTCGGTGAAAGGGACATTTCGAATCGGTGATTATTATTTATTTACGTCGAAGTTGCGAGAGCATCTGAATCGGGCGAAACGAAACGTCATCGAACGGTCGGAACGGGACGACATTGTCCAAACTAAAAACAATGCGATCCGACAACGGTTTTCAAGTTGCACACAATGAACAACTTTCAGTTTGTGGATCAGTTTGACCCGAATATGGGACGCACGCATACAATTCATGTAACTAGTTTTACGAAAATGAAAATCACAGTTTCATTCCGAAGCGCAAAACTTCGTTAGCGAAGCACACACAAACGGAAGAGTACAAGTTGAAGGGTAGTAACAACAACAAGACCAACAACATACTAAAAAATATATATATATAGACACACGCCCCAAATCGATAGACACGTTTATTTCTGTTGGCGAACTTTCCGAACGCACGAACTTCTTGTTATTTTTTTTACGTATAGTCTTGTACTGTCTTCTATGTAAATCGATGGACACAACCACTGAAGATTCATCCTTCTGACCCCTATTTTTCAGGTACGTTAAAAGGTATTAAAGACTTAATTACTAAAGCTTCAACTTTGTGGCACAAATCTTTTTAGCAGACAAAAAGTACTTATTACATATTTTATTTTTACTTATTAAATAACTGTTATTAGGCTTTAAATTTACAATGATTTGTTATACAAATATATTTTAGCATCCCTTTGAATTATTCGTTACTCCAAAGGAACACCACCACTATTTCAACTTGATAAGCAGATTGCGAGTGAAATGCGACTTAAAGTTCCTTATAATTATTTCTCGAGGCAACTTCAAACAAGAATTCGGTTTCGTTTCAGCAATGGTTTTCATAATATTTGGCTACGAATCCGAATTTTTTTTTTGCTGAAAAACTTCATCAACTTGAAACAAAGCTACAAGAGAATATTTGAAACTTTCATAGATGTAAATCTGTATTTGTTATAAAATTCAAATTGTAAAAGTCATCAATTCAAATGCATTATCAACATAATATCATTGTTGAAAAGCAAAAACGACATTAAAACAAAATAAATTTATGGATAAAGTTTTATAACCTGTTGTGGTCCAATTAGCATATGATTGAATTGAAAAGCGGATTGTTATGTATACAGTTAATGAATTAATTTATTAATTAAATTAATTTATATGATATTAAACAGAACGGACATGAAGAATTGAGCATATTTGATATTTGCTGTTATTATTGTTTATACACCGTTGCTATTTTCAATTATAACGATTTCGAAATTACACAAATAAATACACTCTGAAGCTCAATGTACATATACTCTATTATGATAATATTAGCATTTAAAGCAAGATTTAATGTAACAAATTATTGTAATGTTCCTATGCGTTGCATTACACATAAAGTTTGTAAACTATACATTTGTTGTTAGAAGGAAATAATTTAAAATTGAATTTTTAATTAAAACTCAGTTTTGTGGATCGGATGGAAGTATGTGTAGCATGGAAGCAATGCTAAAGATAAGTTCAAAGTTTGATGAATGTCACCTTTAAGTCAGCCCTTTGCGATTTTAAACTTTTCTAATTAAAATTGAGATCGCCCAAAGTAAACCCACACACTTCGAACCTTATATCTCAAGAGCTCCAATCCTTCCTAGGATTGTTTCCTTGATACACCTGAAAATGAACGTAATAAGTTTATGCGCATCAGTAATTGTAGTTGAAACATCTCGTGATTATCACGCTGCGTAAATATCATAAAGTCTGTTTGCGTAAGAAGGCTATATAATTACACGTAAGCGATTACATAACGGAACTCAAGGGCATTGTGAGCACGTAAAGAATTATGACAGGAGTCGCTTTATGTAAAGGACGTTTTATTGATTCTGTTAATGAAGCTTTAATTGTATTTACACGTATTCGTGCTGTTTGCAAGTTGGTATTAAGTAGTTTGCGTTTTCGAATACCGACACAAAGACGACGAAGAAGGAAAGAAAGGCGAAGGATACACAACGGAATCTCCTCGGAGCTTTGATGTCGCCGAGCTGAAGAGTTTGCACAGCATCAATGGCGGATTGGGAAGTATAAGAATTGCATAATGCGCGGTGATAATAATAATAATAATCATCATCATCAACATAATTGCAATCTTGAATGGCCGCAAGGCTCTGAAGATGTTTTATTAATTAAGCGAATGCTTTGAGGTAGCACAATGGGAGTTGATACAACAAAAGCTGGCGAGTGAATGGAACTGGGCTGTGATATATTTATGGTCGGTTGCACAGAACATTTAACACTTGGTTAACTTAACTAATTCGAGTTCCACGTTCTTTCAGGGGGTTGACGTTTTGCCGATCCCTCATCAATATCTCAAGTCAGGTCCGCAAGTTGCGCCCGGGACGACCCGCTCCATGCAAATGTCTCCATCAACTCGATTACAAGGGATGGACAGGGCTAATGGCCAAACATACTAAAAAAAATTACTAGCTTTCCTCAAAAATTAACATTTGGGAAGAATTGCTACACCGCTACAAATCACCTACGACAAAGCATCGCGTGTCACGTAGGCATTTTCTGAAAAATTATATTTTTTGCAATATTACCTGTAATATAGCAACCATCCAAATTGCGACCATCTAAATCGTATCATCATTAGGGTCCGGCTCTAATTATGAATTCATTATTTCTTGGGGGTTGGAAAGTCGACTGGTGTTTTTGGTTGCGGATGGCGTCCATTTGGATTGGATTGGATCGGATCCGCTTCGAGTACACGTTGCGAGCCCATTGTTACAATCTAATTCCATGTAAACTGGATGCAGTTTGCCGAATAAATACTGAGCCGCTGTTTAATTAAAACATATACATACATATGCACAATGGGGGCGGCGGAGGCGGAGGCGGCGCCGAAATAACGAACACTCCACCATTCGCCGAAACCGGAAATCATATTAAATATCAGCGCGAATGAATATAAACAATAATGATTAAATTTTAGAGCCGCAGCACAAAAGTCCTAAATTGTGAATTGATGGCTCGTTCCGTTACGAATTTATGCCAAACAGTTTTGCTTAGTTCCGAGGAGTTCCCATCATCCATTGCAATTCTAAACAACATTGTAATTTCACAAATTTAAAAATAAAATATTTGGGTATATATCCAAAATTGTTCAGAAATTACTATGTATAGTTGAGTGTTAAAAAAATAATATTAATCAATCAACTGTGGAAATATGTATATCGCTAGGACATAGTTTGCATCAGTTTTGTAGTGGCATTACCATCAGAACCCAGTAGATTGCGCGCTTACTGAATATTTACACCTTATCATAAACCCATCGACGTTACGGAACTTCAAGGAATGCTATGGTAAACAGAATCAAAGTTGCAAAGTGTGCCGTGAAGTGTTGGAGTACACCGAATGCAGTGTTACCAAAGTAATTTTGTTCTGGAAAATTAATTTCCGTAATTTATGTAGATTGCTTCCAGCTAAGTACACATGCACGTGCAAAAAAAAATTAAAAATTAACATTGTTCGATTAAAAATTTATATTATAATTTAATTATTATAGATATTGTTGCATTGAGCGTCGATTACGTGAAATGTGGGACAAAGAACTGAAAACTCTTTGAGCAAATTAAGATGCGGCCTCCGGGATTCCGGCGACATCGACATTAATTGCAATAATTTAGTATTTGCCGAACAGTTGGTCAATAAAAGACACGCGATCAGCACGAAAGACATGAATCTGTTTGGAAAACCGGGCGAAAGTCAATATTACGTAATCGACGTCTGTTGGTATTTAATTTATTCTTAACGCTGCTCGGGGAAATATCTCGATAAGCTTCTTACGAGAAGCTATATTTACACTATAAAGGAAGTCATTACGTAAAATTGTTTTTTAACGGCTCGAGTCAATCAGCTCGTATTTGAATTGTATAAGAGTATTATTGACGTCACTAGTATTGCATAAACGTTTTTAATTAATTTCTTTTTAATAATGATTTAATTAATACAAAAAATATTGCTAATATTGAAGATTGTATATAAAAAGGGTTACATATAATAGGTGGACTATAAAAAGTATGTAATATGTTTTGCATAGGTGCGAGTCTTTCCACTTCAAATAATTGTAATACATTTCGTATCGTTTATATTTTTTTGTAATATTATGCCATCAATCATGCATCGTGCACGGTTCCCTTTCGTAGGACGCACGTGCATTTTTTTTCCATATGTTGCGCCCTTTTTTTGCGTCCGAGGATCGCGCAATATTTTGAACATGACATTTCATTTTAGCACCGTTCCCGATAATGCGAACGCGTAAAGTGAATACATACCAATACACAGGGTTCAAAAAAAAAAGCGCAAAATACAATAAAATAAAAAATAAATAAAAAAGCGGGCGGTTTTTATTTTCGGGGATCAATGTTACAAAACGCCACCCCTCCGCAATATTTATGCAACACTAGGCACTCGATGTCTGATAACAATTCCCTCGAAGTGTGCAAAATTTTCATGGCTATTAACTGCGCCCTTCAAACTGAACGTGCTCGACTCGGCTACGCGACTTTGAATCACCAAGAACTAAAACTAAAACGTAACTCCGTGTGGTGTCTGCGTCTTCCGAAAGATCTGACTGGAACTGCGAGAAACGGTGAGTTACGCACTTAGAACGGAACGAATTAAATTCTAAGTCTAATCGAATCTTACGTAATGCAATCGGATTAATGGACGGGTGTTCCTGTGGCTCGAAAATCGATTGCAATTAGGCATTCCGCACGTGGCGCTGCAGAAATAAAAAAAATGAAAAAAAAAAATGAAAAGAATCCGATGAAATCCTTTGGAAAGGAAGTGCACAGTTCGACCCTAACTAGCGAAGCTCTACGCCACATACGCAATCCGGCCGTCATTATCTCCGTCAATGAATGAGCTCTGATTGAGGCTCCTAATGCATCTAGGTGTATTCAAATCCATGTCGGCGTTCGTTATCCTGGAAAACGCTCAAGGACTTCTAACAATTCTCTAGAACCTATGACCTAAGCTATGTTATGAAAAATACTAATAATTGCTTTAAGGTTTCTCACGTTTCGTGATATTTAAAACCGAAATCAATTTAGTTCTGACTAAAAATTCTGGAAAGGTAAGAAAAAAAACATTGATTAATAATTTGAGATGCGTTTAAATAGAAGACCCGACCCCTCCAGGGAATTTCTTCATTTGGCTGGCACGAGCGAAGGGAATAAACTAGAGTTGTCAAAGTGACAGGTAGAATTTGGGATTATTTTCTCGTTCTCGCGTTATATATATAGAGAGAGAGAGAGACGTACAGATACAAATACGAGGATAAGAAAAAGATGGGGATTGTAAAAAAAATGATGAGAAGGGAAATAAAGAGAGAAAGAGAGGGATTTGGAATTAGGTACAGGCGTTGTGTGCGGAAAATGGAATATCTGAATTCGATTTCGTTGGAAAAAGATGTAGTAATAATCCAGACTTGGGTCACTTGAACTTCCGAGGGAATTAATTCCGATTGACTCTGGGATCTGTTTGCGGAGGAAATGGGGATGCGCGACAGAGTATCCGAATGGAGTCCTCAGAATAGGGGAAACAAAATAAATGGATTTGGTGCAGGCTTTAGGGGTGGAGGTGGTAGGAAAGGAGTAGTTGCAAATGATGAAATTGAAGTAACAAATGAAACGAAGGCTCGCTGCAAAAAGGAGAAGAGAATAGGAAATAAGGAAGAAGGAGATGTCCTTTTTCGGTGCTTCTTTGCCGTCTCGAGTGCGTCGCGCGGAATATAGAATGGCGCAATTAAGCGCAACAGTTATGGCGGATGCGCCGGCTCAAATGCATTGTCTGCAAGGACCTTTTTAATCTACGCTCCCGCACCCACACCGGCAGCTTCCAATCACGATTCACTTTACATTCAAGCCCAGCAATTAAGGATCCTTTTTCATTAAATATTATATAACAAATATTGTTCCGCCTCAGTTTTCTCTTAAGTACACCATTCTGAATTACTTTATAAACTGATCATAAATTTTCCACCATTTTTACAATTATAAAACTTTTATATTAATGAATTATTGCACGTTGAAATTCAATAGCAGAACTGAAAATTGTATTTGTATACTAATTTTTATTTTGTTCAAAGTATTTTAGAATATGAAAATAGTTTGTAAATAAATATTTTTAATTAAAAAAATGACATAAAACACTTGCATTCATTTTTGATGTATTGAACGTTATTTAGTGGATATTTTTCTAAACGTTGTATAATCTGTCGGAAAATGCTGAGGGTTGAAATGGCTAACGTAAACGCGACTCAATTGGTCCGTTTTTTACCAAGCGAAAACTTAATTAAGTTTCCTGTTTCGAGCAAATATCGTTTTACCTCTACGAAAACATAGAACCTCACGACTGATTAACGTAAAGGTACGTACACACCAACAAGTAAAATTTAATTTAATTAATATTTTTTCAATTTAGTATACATTTCTAACTATGAAAAACTTGAAAAGTATCGTGTAGTTTATATCAAGTATTCATACAGGTTGTAAATGAAATGTTGGTGTGTACGCATCTTTATGTGGAAAATCGAATGATACGCGTACTCTTTTAACTCCATAAATCGAAATTCGCCGCACACGAAACATTTCACATCCGCGAGTTTTCTAAGTACGCTTCCGTTTCTTGTCCAATTTAACGTATGCCTCGTTTCCGTTTCCCTGCAGTTTTCAAAGGGCCGAGTGCTCAAGCGAGGAGACATTTCTATGAGCGCAGATATATCTGGAGGCGGATGAAATAAACCATCGCAGAAGAAGATTGTATTCATCGTGTTGTTTCCAATTGACGGATTTATTGGAGAAAAACGCGGTTAGAAGAAGATAACCAAAATAAATAACATTGCGACAAGGACAAATACACCTGTCTTAATTAAATTTCCATTCAATTAAACCACTCCTCCATGGTATGCATATATTTTATTTAATTTTATATTATTCTGTCGAAGCTGGTAATACACGTGGTTTACCGTTCATTCATTCGATGAAATTCTTGTAGTGTCGGCACGGAGATTCTGTGCGTCGGATGCATACAGTAATTGCATTCCTCTCGAGTGTTTCATAAAACCTCTATGCTTCCAGAATACCTGCACACAGATTAATTAAGTAATTGTGAAGTTTTCATAAATGCATGCGCGCGGTTTAATTAATATTTTGCGAGGAAACAATCACAGCAAATTTACCACTTTGTTCTTCAATATTACATTTTATGCATCTCTACAATTGCATTCTTCAATATTCAACACACCTATTAATTTACAATTTATAATTTAATTTTCTTCAAAATTTTTGTCGTTAATTAAATGATTTGCAGATGACAGCTCAATGATCTATCATTATTTCATGCGCGGAAAACCATTGCATTGACCTCATCTTTAAGAAGTGCTCTTCGTTTTGCTTCCACCTTTTTAAACTAAAAGTAACTTCCAAAAGTTTTAACTCGTATAACAAAAATGAGTAGAAAAAAAAAGCAAGTAGAATGAACGCAGAACTTCAGGATGAGAGAGCACCGATTATGATGACCATCAAATGATACTTTTAGAGTGCAATTTGGTAAAAGGACAAGTCGCACGTGATTGATTCACAGTTTTTTTTTTAATCATTTTTTGTCGTTAATTAAGTTGAAATTCTTTATAAATTGATTATTTAGAAATATTATAAATTACAATTTATATCACCAAAATATTTTTGTTAGTAATATGTTATTTTCAATTTACATTGAGCCACGTGTCAAGGAGATAGAAAAGGAATAAGGGGTAAAAGGGTGGTGGATACAAACGTCAGTCGATATTTATCTTTGACTTTAAATCAAAATTAATTGGAGAGGCCAGTGATCTGGATCTGGAATCTGTTATGCCTTAGGCCTTTGTTTCCTGCTTTCTCGAGTTGTCTATCATCCTTCATATTTCCTTCCTTCCTCCATCTCAAAATCACTTCTCTTTCAAATAACATATTTATTTCATATATATATGTACAAGTATTTATTTTTCATTCGTTTCTTGTTCCTCGTCCTTTCACTCGTTTATTATGTGTACCGGGTCCAATTGGACACTTCGAGTCCACTCAGACGGAAGGAATCGGCGCACTGGAGCGGTACAGGCTGTGTACAATCGGGATGAGGTGGCTCGAAGCACGCTTTTAAATCGCACAATTGCTGTTCAATAAGTTTCCATCCTCCTACTTCCTTGTTCCAATACTTTTATTTTTTTTATAGCAACCTATAATGCATTCTCTTCTTTCCACCCTTATTATTATCATCATCATCATTTCCTCTCGGTATTTGGATGCCGTTTTTCCACCAAACAAAGATTTCCATTCTTTCCACAAGGAGCGATCCAATCGAGCGGTTACAATAAATCTCCTGATGTCGAATGAAATTTAAATCTGCAATTACGGCTCCGCGTTGTTCGGCATACGCAAACAATGGGCTAATTTAGCCTATTACAAAGCCATCACTTACCAGGCAATGTTATCAACGTGAGCGTCGCTTCTCTTTTTTTTTGTGCTCGTTCGTTCGTTCCTTCCATTTCAAATATTTATTTTATGGGGCAATTACGCAATTCCCCCCTCATCAACAGGGTAAAAAGCAACCAAAAAAATATAGCGGCGTGCGAGCACATAGGGAGATGCACATTCCGGTTGTGTTTTTTTGTGTGCGTTTATTTGTTTGCAGGTCGTGATAATTGAGTGATCGATTAATGGCGGAATCGCTTATGCATACATTTTGATAATCGATTTTTGGATTTCGATTTGCACGAACACTTTTAACCATATCCTCGTTTTCATGTCATCCCTAATCCATCTAGTTTACGAAATGTGTCAGCATTCTTTTTTTTATTGGTAATTCAAACGTTTTGTAGATTTACCTTATCAAAAACATTAAAGTTCTGATTACATTTTTTATTTAAATCAAATATTTTATTAAGCAATTGTTACTTCATTTATTGACACATTTCTTTTGAATACACATTTGTCGTTTAACATGTATATCAAAATCAACATGAAGTAAGTCAGGAAATGTAAAATGCATGGTACATTTAAAGTGTGATAAATGGTTATCTCGGGAAGTTCAAACTTTAACTACGTTAAACGTGAGCGAACTCCTGAGGAGGCAAAATATAAAGTAGATAATAAGATTAAATTATTACGTTTAGTTAATAAATAGTTCATTATTGTACATTGTTCACAGAAAACTTGTAAGCATTTAAGATTTTACAAAGTTTAGATTTTCATATAAAATTATACCTTAACAATTCTAATTCAAATAGTCGTTAAATATTTGTATGTTAATACATGATATTTTATAGAAATTGAAAGAAAAAAAAATGTGTGTAATAAATTGTAATCATGGGAACAAATGGATAAGTTCATGGTGAAACAGTTTAATTTCAGGGATCGTTATTTTTATTTATTTAGTTATTTCTCACATGCGGTGGTAATTTATTTATGCGTTGTGTTTCGAAAGTGGTCCGATTCAATTAGCAACCTTCTGAATCATGATGTGATTTAAATTCATTTTTAATTACATCCAGTGGAACAGGACTCGAATCGGATCGCGATTAAAACGTAAAGCAAGGGCGCTAGGCGTTTTAAATGTTTTCCTTGATTATATTATATATTTGCTTCTATCCCGTGGAGGATAATCGGAGAGAGAAAAAGAGAGAGAGGGTAGAAAAAAGAGGAAATAAAAAAGGTTGTTCCTGGCTCCTGAATATTTCATTCCGGTGGTGTGAAAAATGAGGGTCGTCCCTGGATGAAAAAGGGTTAATTAAATTTCAGGAGGGGTAAGCCCTATCAGTGATTTCCTTAGTTCGCAGGAAGCAACTGGTATCGCGATTTCCTTATTTTAAAGTTTATTGCGTTCCCCCTTGATAGGGGGAGACGATACAAACCTCCACCTCCTTTAAAAAAAACACTCGGCATATCCACCCCTCGGGCCACTCTTTCGATGGGGTCGAATTGATATCTGGACGGCTGTTATACGGCTCTGACGTAATAAATACACCGGTTTCTGGATAGGTTGCATAATCTGGCGTGCCTGGATGACGAGGGTCTATTCTGCGCGGCGTCGGGACAAACCACGGGATCTCGAGATCTCGTCCTCTCCTCCTTTGTCTCGGTTATGTATCCTGGACTTAAGCAAGGGTAATGGGGATTCCTGAAGGGGTTGCAGGACCGTTTGGTTCTGGTTTTGAGTTATGTTCTAACCTCGTGTCTTATTCTATGTGCCTTTTTTTCTGCTTGTTCCATCCCTTGGCAAATTGAGTGTCGTTCGCAAAGTTTCATAACCTTTCGTAACGGTTTCAGCGCATTGTTAAATCATTTCCATCCGCATTCTCCCGAGCAAAAACGAGCAGTGATGATGATCATTACTTCAGTTGCCGACGATATTAGTAAATTATGGTCGCTGTTGTAATTTAATTACTTCCAGTCAGCGAAGTTGTCATATCTTTAATTTATTCGCAGTGTTCATGCAATATCTGGGAAAGTATCTGTTCTAAAAAAAAAAAAAATTACAACTTTGTTGTTTCTATTACTTTTTCAGGATTTTTCAGAATCCAACATATATATTTTTTTAAATTCATCTTTATTTTATAATAAAATATGTAAAACTATAATTTATTCAGTTTTATCAAGAATACATTATTATTACAATAGCTTCAATATTCAGAACTATCTAGGTTTACCAATTTTTCTTTCATCCTCCATCCTCCATCTTCCTTTTCTTTGTATTATTAGCTTAATCTTCTGTAAATTTAAGTATTGGCTTTAAAAAAAATCTCGGGAAGGAAGTCGACAGCGGCGGTGGCGGCGCCTGGGTTATTAACGTGTTCGAGCTATGTTTGTTGAAGGCTCCCCGTCATCCCTCCCGCACCTATTGATCTTTTGAACAAGACTTAACGAGTTTGAAGCCGCCAAAGGGAAACATTTTTCCGGCCCGTTTTGCACGATTTTCAAAATCATCATTTAAATTGGCTACACCAGCCGCTGCCATCCCCCCAAAACGAAAATCCACCCCCATCCCCCCGCCAAATGATTAACGCCTGGATTGCACTCGCCGTGTTCGGAGATTAGTTCAAACAATCGATACCACACGACCCTATCATCTGACAGATTAACACTTGAATAGGCCCACAACAAGCGCCTCAAGGCATTTACATCCATCCGAAACAAATTAAGCTGCCAGTGCGTAAGACCAAGAGCATTTGCAATGCCCCATGCGTATATCTACATATTATATATATATAAACGTGTATACCTGTCTACTCCTTTCCGGTTTACATTTGTTCTTTTTCTTTTTTCCTTCTCTTCTTCACCATTTTTGGTGCGCGTTATGTAAATGGTGAGTGATAAATATGTAGGTCCCGGTGCGAACGAAATATGTGTCAGAATGTAAATTATAATTTAGGGTTTTCACACGTCGGAGTTT
This sequence comes from Nicrophorus vespilloides, assembly GCF_001412225.1. Lineage (NCBI taxonomy): Eukaryota > Metazoa > Arthropoda > Insecta > Coleoptera > Silphidae > Nicrophorus > Nicrophorus vespilloides. The sequence continues at coordinate 36,969 of NW_017096448.1, forward strand.
TATTTAGGTGACTTTCTTTCCTTGCCTCCAGGATCTGTGATGCCTTCCTTCCTGTATCCAAGATCAATATGCTGCTCGTTGTCACCTCAACTTAATTCACACCTGAACGTTTCTCCAATTTGTTATTTATTGCTTGTTTAAAAATTTCAATTAATCATTTTTTCCAACCCCTAGGCGCGGTTCCGGCCGTTAAATCCCGGAATTCGGAGCCCAAAGTGCAATCCGCTTTTAATCGCGGGGCGGACTTGTCTATTACAAATGCCAAACACTTCCGCCGGCAAAAGTCAAAGGACGAATTTCCTACAACAAAGGTCGTCCTCGATACGGACCGAACGCCGAGTCCCACAAATTAAAGTTAAGGCAACTCGATTATTTGTTTCTCTGCCTGCTGCTTCCTCTTCCTCCTATTTATATACATATATATATACGTGTTTTTTTTCCTCACATCCCGAAGCTTTCCTCTCAATCTGAAAATGTCAATACACGTGATTTTAAACTTGTTTCTGTCTTTGTTAGTCTTCCCCTCACTTTCCATCGATCAATTGCTTCGCCTCTCCTTGTCAAAGCCTATTACACTTGAAATCATTTTCGCCTGATATAAAGTGCCATTTCATTTTATTGCCTCACAAATGGCAGCTTTTCGATTAGCAACTTCTATCTGCACGACACATCATAAACTTACAAAAGATATTACCAATGTTTCCGCACATTTTCAGCTCTATTTCACTTATTAAATAAACAATATTAAATTAATAATCAATTATTATTTACATTATTTTTCAGACTAATTAATTCCTTAAAAATATTTACATTTACTTCAACCACAATTTCAATTTAAATTTTTATAATAAATTTTATATTATATTTCAAAAATTAATATTTACAATTATGAATAATTCATATTATTTAAAATAATTATTCGTTTAAATTAATTTAAATAAAATAAATATTATATTTATTTACTGTATACAGTTATCAGCAAAGATATATTTACTAGGAAAATAATTTATTATAATAGGTGCAAACATTGTATGTCATTTCCCAACAAAGTTTTTAATAAAGTATATTTTGTTGTTACATCAATACAGGAAATATTCATGGTATAATTTCGAACTGAAATAAAGCATAATGCATAATGGCCTTTGAATATTTAATATATTCGATTATACATTTATTTCGGTAAGGTTATCAGCGGTCATTGGTGGCAAACAGGAGGGAATTCGCCACGAGTAATATTATATACAATAAATAGTTCTGAATGGAAATTAACCATGGCCATTCACCTCTGGAACATCTAACGGTAATCGCCCTGGGATAGGTACTTTGGCTCCTCCGTATTAGGATCGGCACTGGAAGTGGGATTTAATGAAAAATAACAAGCAAATAGGCAGCAACACTTCCGTTCAATTAATTAATTCAAAGGGAAATCCTGCAAAACTGCTCCACGATTTCAATAATAAGGATAAAATGTGTACAGATAAACGTATAGGGGAAAGGACTAATAACGTTTTATACATTTAATCAATTTTATTTGATTTTCATTAGTGAAATACTATAACTAATACTGAAACTATAAATAATAAAAGAAATTTATAAATTAAAAACTTTGTTAATTGCATTTTACAGTATTAAAAAATGTTCTGGTAGGAAAAGCGGAGTGAAAACATTTAAATGTCATCACCAAATCAGCGGAGCGTGTGCACTGTTTACCTGCCCCATTTTCCAGTGAATTTGTCGCAATCAAATTGTTCCGCATGTGCAATATTAGACAATAGGCCGAGTAACAAATACGATCGTTTTGTATTATATATTAGCTATAATTCAATAAATTTAGTATCATAACCAAATATATGCATGTACTACAACTGGCATTTGAATTAAGTACATAGTATTCAGCAACAAATCCGATTTATACTGTAGTTCCATTTCAATCAACATCCGAATAAACTGGAACCTACGCACCGCACCGGACGGAACAAATTAAATGAAGCGCTGCATATAAAAAAACCATCGTCAATTTAATTAAGTGCGAAATTAAATACATCCAATGTGATGCAATTCACGTAACACATTATACGGGTTATAATGACAGAGTAATAACAAACAAAATATAATAAAAACTGTAATGCATTTACATATAGTATAAAGCCTTGTCGAATGAAATTTCATAGAGAAAAAAATAAAAGCTGTTAATAAAGTTATAAAATAAATGGAGTTTTCAATTGATGCTAAAATATTTCATTTTCCGGATTTCCTGAAAGTAAATAATTGCTTTATAATAATTTAATAAAATTGATATTGTACATATATAACAGTAAGACAAATCGAAAAGTAAATAAAACTTTTCTCGAAAATCTTGTAGTTTGAATGTATTTGATCAAATGTTTTACGTTAATTGCGAAAATGAGATAACAAATCAAATTAATTTAGGTAATCTATTAGTCATAAAGTTTATTCTGGCGGCGGACAAAATTCCACCAGTTGCCGAGCATTCGATATGCAGAGTTTATTTAGATACTTGCGGATGACAACGTGATTGATGAATCGGGAATTTAATAATGACGCATTTTCTGTAAATTGCGTATAAAATTCCATGAATGCATCGCATTCCATGCAATGACCGATAACTGTAGCAATAATATTAAAAAATAAAATAAAATCCGAAAAAAATGCGTAGTGAATGCAAGTTTCAATATTTTACATAAAACACATCATTACGGATTTCAATCGGAAAATTGGGGCAGAATAACTGATTGCTTTATTAATAATTGAATGTGGTATTAATTTAGTCACGTAAATTTGCGTTAGGTAAAATTTTAAAATTTACGCGCACAGCCACGTGGCGCTAGTAAAGTTGTTATTTTGATGTCCTTAACAAAGGTAAATTTTATCCAATGCGATTGGATTGCGATTGGGTGGCTTCGGGCTATCAGAAATCCAACAAATTTTGACTTATTGCGTCGAAAATCCATGGAGTTATTTAACAATAAATCATACACTCTATCCCCGGAATGGGCCATTCCTGATAGGTGCAATAAAAGTCTTTATGTGCAGCGGCGGAAGAGGAAGGAAGAAGGAAAAGTAAAAAAATAAGTGGTAAAACCGAGGAAAACGAGCAGAAGTGTGCGCCCTCAGGAGCAATAATCCACACATTAAATGGGGGCACGGTCCCCCCCTCGTGCCCTACGAAACATAAAAAACAGAAGAAGCGCGTAATGACGCATCCCAGGTTGAATATTATTTCGAGACGCGATCAAATTCCATCCCGTCCCTTTTATTTATTCGTCCTTCTCTCTATTTTGTTTTTCCTTTCTATTATTTACTCTCGTTTTTTTCATTTCTTTTCTTCTTCTTCTTGCTTGAACCACTCACTTCTACCTCACTTTCTTTACAAGTCTTGTATTTTATTACGCACAATTTAGGCTCCGAATTATACGGCACGACGACCAGATAGAAGGGAGAAAAAGAAAAAAAAATGATATTTAAATATATAATATAATTTATCTGAGTAGCCCGATGGCGCCTATTTAAACGTCCAGGACGCCCTAATGTGTATTTTCTTTCTTTCCTTCGCCCTTTCTTGTATTACCAGACTGTATAAATTATACTTGGGTTTCGGGTTAAACTCGATCAATTGCTGCGTTTCTTTCTATCCTGTTCAATCTGCTCCTAATGATTACACAAGATGACATCCACATTTCCATTATTATTATATAATCAACAATCTAACCAAAAAATTGTAATTGCTTAAATAGTTTAAGAAGTTTCTAACTTTAATAATAATAATAATACAGTTTAACACTATATAAGTGTATTTATAAAAGAGGTCCAAGTGAGGAGGTGGCACGTTCATATGGAATATTTTTTTGAGACATTTGAAAGCTGCCGCTGTGCGCTAAGGGAATTTCTTTATTATTCGGGGAATTTACCCTTACGATTCTAGTGTTTTTTCTGCTTATTTGTGTATTAAACTATTTACTAAATAAACACATTTAATACATGTAAAATAATACGAATCTTTTTTATTTATATGAAAAATATATTTATTATTAAGGAAATGCGTTAATAATACATTTTGCAACCAGGTCTCACTCGATTATGTAACAAAAGCCGTTTCGTTGCCATAAATACAAGTTTATGTTTACCGCTGCTACGTAAGCACCCTAAGCAATTAGCATATTGGGTAACAGTTTAGCAAAGCGGTTTCATTTACTGATGAATAATATAAGTATCCGAGCATTTGTAATGCTCAAATGGCGCCAATATTAATGGCGAAGTATGCCTCAATTAAACATGCACTGGTCTGGTTTTATTACAACGTTGGTCTATAAAATCGGCTACGGGTATGTAATTCTAGGGGACGTCGAAAAATATTACGACAATAACAGCATATCTACCGAATGGTTATTGGTAAACAATTCCGGAATTGATGTATTCGTTTATCCATCGTCTTTTATCGGTAAGGTTTCAGGGGGGTGGTTGGAATGAAGAATTTTATTACCTCCCACACAGCTCTATTTCACAGATTTATACCTGGATGGTTTGACTGTAACCTCTGCATCTTCATACTATTGAGGATAATCCTTTAGGATATATCATATACCTAGATGGTATTTTTTAAAAAAATTTCATCCATTAGTAAACTTTAAATATATCTCCTAGAATATCAGTTTTTAAATGATTGTGTAATTCTGCAAGTGAATTACACTGGCGCGCTTTAATTAATTTGCAAAAGCAAACTGTAAATTAATTAATAAAAACTGAATCAAACTTTGTGTAATGATCGCCGACGCAATTAACTTAATTTATGTAATTGCCAGGATTCGCGTACTAGTGAAACAAAAAAAGGATGAAACGAAATTATGCGTTTTGAAAACGATGCAGTTCGACGTATTGCGCTGGACGGGCTATAAGTGATCGTGGATTGTGCATGATGATGATGTTGATGGCAAGCCAGTCGAGGATTTAATTAGCGCCCTTTGTGGCCGGAATTCCAGTAATAAAATGAATTGTTCGAGATTTAATTAACGTTAATGATTGCTTTGCTTGCCCTCATTTATATAACTATCCATAGAAACTACAATACCGATCAGTATGAGACCGACAGAAAATCTGTTGTTCTTCAGGAATGATCCGTGTCAAGGATGAAACCTTTACAATAACATAAAAAATATCATAAAATTTTACTCATTGATTATTATTATTAGTTCTTTTTTTTTTGTAAATTATCCATTAAATTTGATAACGTGAATTATGTCTGCGTGTTGACTCTAAATCGATTGCGTCGAAAATAAGAGCGGATATATTTGATGGCGATCATTAACGTAGCAACGAATTAGTTTTCGAGCGTAATGCATTTTTAATGCCGGACCGACGTAAGACTCGGACTCCGAACAACAATAAAAACAAGTGAAACAAACAGACGAAAAATAGAAGTGCAATCGATACAAGCTCGTGAAATGCGGTTGAGATGGGAACCTGAGGTTATTTGGATTCTGTCATAAATTCTATTAAATTTAAATAAGACTTATGGGAAATACCGCGCGTTGCGTGATACAACATTCTGATTATTAAGAGGTCAAAGAAAATTGAGCTGTAATACGATAACTTTACAAAAACCCAGAAAAAATATATATATAAACTATATGCATAAAACTTTTAAGTTAATTTAATTAATTAATCTAGGCTGCAAGATGAGTATCCTCAAAAGTATAAGAGAATGAATTGTGAAAGTTTCAATAATTACATTTCGGTTTAATCAAAGTTCCGGTATGTTATTTGACTTGTAACTTGACGTAATGCTCATTCAAATAAAACGATTACAAATGTTAGTTTTTACTCCCATATTAATAATTTCCAAACTATTCATATTTACAATATTTTATTCTTTGATAAATAAATGAGTATCAGTTAATTAATTTAAGTAGTAAAGTATAATGGATGTAGTTTTCCTAATGTATGGTTGGGACGTATTACTTAAGTTAGGTTTTGGTGTTAAACTGTCTCTAGTTCTATCCATTTGTATCTGACGGTCTCCCTGTCTTCGGTATTTATGGAGTATAAATAAACATGATAGCAGTGGTAATTTCTGCGGTTGTAGGCTTGTTTGATAATTAAGATAAAGTAATACGCCTATCTGAGGGGCTCGCATGCGAAATGCACATTTACACGGCCGCAAAACTGTGGAGTTCGGGGGGCAGTTCTGTTGGGTGGGTGGTTGGAGCTAAAATCCACCCGCAACCATTATCTTTCCACCCACTAGGATTCTTTGGCCAGACAGGATAGTTGCACTCCTGCAAATCTCCCAACAATAACTAAAGTAAATTGTAATCCAAGGTTGACAAGTTTAGCGCGGATTTGGACGCTTATATTAATGCGATTATGGACTTAGACTACGATTCGTGCGAGCATTTATATGCTTCTTTTTCTTCTTCTTTTTTTTTAACCCATCCGAAAGCCGTAATAATTTACGATGCAACAAAATAAAAATAAATACACTATCGTTCCACCAATGAATTATGTACATCCGGTTTCCGTTTTAGTGCCTCTATTTATTTTTATTTTCGTGTTTTCGTCGTTACTTTCGTGCGGTAATGACATTTTCTATATTATTAATTATGCAGCGACTTCTGTACAAACACGACCACCGTTTGTCGTTATGATATGAACCATCGGAAACGCATTCGTCGTCCCTCCATTACGTGTGCCCTGAGCTGTCGTTAAGGAAAGAAAAATGTGTTTTTAACCTTGTCATCACCATTATTTCCATTTACCTTTAGATCGGTTAAGGGTGGACCGCTGATTGGAGTCCTTTTAATTACTGCGTTAAACTCATTATGGATGGAAACGAATCGTACCGTATTATATATTTTTTTTTTGGGTTACATAAAAATTGTTTAATAGCTTTATTTTCCGCGGAAGAACAGGCAACAAAAAGAGGTCCCTGTGGTCCCCTATAGATTTTCATGAAGGGCAAAACGAAGGAGACGAAAAAAAAACTTAACGGTCCCATTAATAATTCACTTTAAAAGTTTCATTGTGGGGAGGCGAAGGAAGCGGCAGCGAAAGGAAGGACGAAATAGGGGAGGATGGAGAAGAGAAGAAGAAGAAAAAAAGAAAAGAGGAAGAAATATTAAGTGCGATGTGATGACAATACATTAAATCTGTTGGCGTGTTGTTTAGATGAAAAGAATTTCGGTTTCGGACAGTGGGCATTGTTCGCGTCCGCTAAATAAAACCAATTACGCGGGGGGTGGTGGTTGCAGGATGTAGGGTAGTGGTGGAGGCTGCTGGAATGAAGGAAGTAAGGGTCGAAAAAGGTGGGAGCTCTGTATGAGTTATTATTTCTGTCTTTTGCGCAGATCCATCGCCGGTCCCGTCTTTATCTATCAAAGGGGATAAATGGGATAAATGGGGATATAGGGAGGACGTTTCGGTGGCACGCGGCCAAATGAGGATATTCCAGCCATTGTACTGAATGCATGATGATTCCCCGTGCTATTTATCCTTACTATGCTCCCCCTTCATGTGACAACTTAACTCGAACATCCCGAACCAATCATATTAGGATTCAAATTTATGCAACTTTTATTGGGGATTGCCTCCCAGTTGCCAAGGATATTCGACCTGAACGCAACGAGCCAAACACTTGTAATTAACTCTAGATTCTAACAGGCTTTATTACACACTCAAATTTTACTTATTTAATACGTTTTACAAAAACAAACTTTTCACTTAAATTGATAATATAAATTTGAAATTCTTCAAAATTTCTTAATTAAATGTATTATCTATAATTACATTAAACATACCCTTAGGTAATTTCAAACCATCTGGAGAAAGCCCCGTGGTCATCATATCTCCGTGTAAATGCGCTCATGATTACGTCTTAATTCGATTATACGTTCGGTCTTGTGGCAAGTGTCTCTGCGGAAACACGCCGTGCAAAGTAACCGAGTTTTCAAGAATTCTCAAACAAAAGGCAAAGAAGTTAATTAATTAAAACAAGCCTAAATATGAAGATTGCTTTGTCTCATGCAGACATTCCAAAGAATTTTTTTTTGCGCGCGCGCTTTTAATCGTCTTTGTCCGCCATCCATTTCACCTGTCATTAGCAAAACCCTCTCTTCCATGAGAAGTACTCCGTTGTCTTCATAGGCTGGGATGCAAGGCGAACAGAAAAAAAAAACAATCTTATTATCCTATCAAGAGCATGCCCGTTGCTTCTCGATTTAAGTTTATCTTTGTTTTCCCTACTTTCATATAAAGTATTGGCAGCATTATCTCTCTCAACTATTGGCTCCTCTATGCTGTTGTTGTTTGGCGTTATCCTTTTCCTTATTTCGTTCTTTTTTTTTTCTTTACTGTTCGAGCTTGGCTTTAATTGGATTCGGTACGAAACGGAAATCATTCGGTATTTGAATTGGTTTTCGGTCTGCGGTTTTTGCTGTGTCTGAAAGTAGATTTCAGATGATTCTGATCAGCTTCTACCGTCGGCGTTATTAATATGTTTTTCATGTATCTATCAGAAGGTCATACGGTTCAAGTTCTATATACCTGCGGGATGATGGACAAATTAGCTAGATTGGAGTTCTAATTTGCCGCCTCTGGTGGCAGGAAGTTGGTCATCGAGAGAAGCCCCTGAAAATCCACTATAAATCGAATTATACCACATCGTTGCTTATAATAAACGCAAATTCAAGTTCAAATTAAAAAAATAATACAAATATTTACATTATTAGGAACAAAAAATTGCTTAATTGAAAAACCGAAACCGGAACGAAATTTTAATTACGGTTCAATTTTTTTTCATTAAATTCATTCATAATTGCTTTCTTTCATGTATTCTCTTTGATGGTAGTGTGCCGGTGTTAATAGTTTAGTTTATTTATATAGAATTTTCAAAAGGTGTAATTGGTTAAACCTTTAATAGATTGGTAAACATAATTAAATATTAAATTGAATTGACCAATTATACCCAAATTTCCATAGGACACTAATTTTTTACACGGTCTACAAAGAAATCCAATTAATATTTAACACGATTATTTTTAGAGAAATCGATAAATACGCGCTTTGTTTATTGTATTTTTTTAATTATATAATCTAAATTTATATGAGAGTATGGCATTGATTATCGTTTACAGCTCATAAGGATATTGGTATAAGCATACAACCAACATTCGTTATGCAATAATGCTGTTTATTACCACAGGAAATGTAAATAAAATAGATATGAATTACACAAAGGGAAATTGGTGCGATTATATAGAAACGTAACGAAAGGTTAGCGTGGGAACAATAATTTCAGCTGTGAATAAAATTGAATGAAATACAGATGAAAGACCGAAATTAGCAACAACAAAAATGTTTACACGCGAAAATTGATTCCAGCAGCACCGATCCGTCACCCCTTGTTGTGTTCTTTTTTTCAACGTTGGGATAGGGTGTACATTTATAATGGAAGACTGTCACGTCAAACAAAGGACATACGTCATGTATAAATAAATGCAAGCAACGTGGACAACATAAAATACAAAAACATATGTTTTTTCCCTAGCAGAAATAGATTTTAGAATTAAAGCATCTGTATAATACATTGTGGTATGTTACCCGACGCAACCACCAGTACTGCTTTACAGGTTTGGTATCAAAAAAAAAATGACGTCGACTGTAATTAGCAAAGTTCACGGAAGGTGAATTAGTTTGTTAATTGCGTTTAGATTAGACGTTGTGTGCGGTTGGAGTAGACACGAAAGTCGAATAGATTCGTTATGAAATAATTGGCTGTCCTCGTTAGAGTTGAGGTCTCGGATGGGCAAAGAGAACACTTCATGTCGTGCAAAAAAAAAAAAGAAGAAACATTTCCGCGTGATTATTTCGCAACTAGGTTCATTTTCATCTGAAACCAAATACTGCAAAGAAAAAAAAACAAATAACAGCGAATTTACAAGGCGTCTTATTAGACCCAAAATAAATAATTAGAATCATTATTTTTATACGGGAATTATATAACAGAAATCTAATGCAGTTTTAAAGCTTTAGTTTTCAGCTAAAATAAGAAAGACAATTGCAATTTAAAAATAAAGTGGTGAGTCGTTTCACTGTCACGAGCAATACACGATTTGTCTTCTAGCATTACTCAGGGCGACTCAGGATTTTAAATTATGAGGGCAAAAACATGAGTCGTGATATATGTTTCATTTCCTTTCAGTTCTTCACTGTATTTTCGTCCATCTTTCAACATTATATTTGCTGAACTTAAATTTTATCAATTATGATTAATAATATACAGTTTTCTGTAACTATATTACAGAGATAAGAAAATATTTTCTATATTTTTTGAGAGTTTAGTTGGAATTGTTGTGTTTAGAGATGTTGAAAGAAAAAAAACAAATAAATAAAAGGCAAGTTATTTCTTGGGAAATTAAGTGAAGATTAACGAATGAAGTATGAGAGAGCGATGAAAACGAAACAAAGTCGAGGGTGTTTGAAAATAGCGCGCAACAAATGCAATACACTCTGGCAGATGAAATCTGGGCACAAAGTTTCGGAGATAATTCATATAAGTTGAGGCCCAGGGAGAGTCCATAAAAGTTGGGGCTTTATTGATTCAGAAGAGGATTAAATTTGAAATATACCCGGGTCCTCAAGTTTCCTTTTTCCCCGTATTTTTTTTACTTCCACTTCTCTGTTATACCTATATTTTCTTTTTGATATTCCGTTCGTTAAGAGTTGACTTAATGATAATCAATCAAGCGAGAAATAAAAATGAAGGCAATCGCGCCCTTCGAGAAAGGGCGCAAACAATGCGACGATTAAATCGAATCCAGGTGAATTGAAGGCTATTGTGAAAAGAGAATTATTAATGATTTTATCGTGGCCCAACAATTAGTCCTTTTTCGAAGACGAACAGAAAAATAATACGATTCTGCGATATCCACGAAACTGGAAAATTGGCTATTACAATAAAGAACAGATTAGAATGGAATATAGGAACAATAGAAACAGAGAAAACTTGTCCAGTTTTTAAAGATACTGACAATTAGGGTCATTGTTCGTAGTTGTTTTAATTAGAGGAATCGCATGTAGTTCTGATGAGGTTTTAAGGGCGGAGATGGGTTGTACCCCTTCAGTTTAGGTTTGGGGACGGAGCGGGAAAATATTACAAGAGAAGTTGTGCTTTACGGCGGAAATATATGAAAGCCGTAAAACATGTCGACCGGAAAATATTTCAGTACACTTGTTTTACGGCGGGGGTTGCGGGAAAAAGGTGTGTAATGGAGTTGCGACGTGCACTCGAACTTCGACGTCTCGACTCCGAATAGCGGAATAAAATAATAAGCAAACGGAACGGGAATCCGAAAATGCTCCCACGTCTGGAACAGTCCCACATCGACGTTCCCTTCTTCTTACATTTTCCATCTCTTGTACTTTCCTTTCTCCCATATTTTTTTTGGCTCCACGTGCAATTGGATCGCGGCTAGAGTCGTGATTCGATCCTGAAGGTGATAGGACCATCGTTCCGGATCTCCTCAGAGATTTTATCTTTGCTAAACCTGAAACGTATTTGCATTGTAAGAGCAAATGTGACAAGTTGTGATCTATTACGGAATTGCCAAATTTTAAATATTGATTTTCAGAAATGATATATTTTCTTTCTGTAACGTTAAGGAAATAGAAAAAAACAAACTGCATTTAGAGCTGAGGACATTCAAAGCTGTATTATGTAAACTGTTTAATGGAGATGCGGTTTTTGGAATCGGGATGAAGTTTGCTTCCGGCAAAAGTTTTGGAGGCCCGACGATGGAATGAAGCGGCGCTGACCATTAGCTAAATTTCAATTAGGAAAACATCCAAGAGATTACGTAACATTCGATGCATATTTCACGAGCATTTTCTCTCTCTCTCTCTCTCTCACTTTTCCATATTTTTTTTTATGCTTCGGTCCACTTGGGATACTCCGTAGAAACAAATTAAATTTCCGACATTTGCGATTTACTTTGTACCGTTAATTGAAAATCGAATGCACAAAGGGTCCATTAATTCCCTTTGATTTTTGTTAGTCGAAATTGAATATTGGAACAATCTCAGTTTCATATTCTAAATTATCAACGAGGCACACGCGGCGCGGTCTTTGCCGTTTTGCGATTCATATTTTTGGTGGTAATAGTTCAAAATACTTAAGAGAGCGCATATATAACATGGTAGCTGAATCTCTAAAATATAGTTCATCTACAGGGTGTTCAAAATATTATGTTTACATAAAAAGAAAATTTTAATTTAAGTAATTTGTAGTTTTTTTTTTATAAATCAATAATAATAGGAAATGTATTAATAGAGAAATAGAGAAATGATTTAATAGAGAAATGTATTAAAATATTTTACAAATCTTTGGTTCCTGGTACAAATATTGGAATATTTGCAAGTATGATTTGAAATGTTTGATTTACTTCCACAAAACTTTTAATGTATCTGAACTTTTCCATTTTACGATAACTAGAACAATGCGATGGTGAAACAAAGAAATGGAAAGAAAAAAGGTAATATTGACCCATTTCCATAAAGTCTTATTTTATATTCATTATTAATATAATTTATTCACTAAAAAATTAGAAATTGATTATATTTGTAAGAAAATTATGAGGTGTTCCATTCTATGGGAAAAGTTGACTTGAATTATGTATGACTGAAATGATTTTCCATTCTGCTTTCGTAACTTCAGGTCCTTGTCTGAAGGACCCTCGACGGAAGTTCGTTCTTGTATTAATACGCAGAGTGTATGGTGTTTCGTATATAGTTTTCACTTCTCTATTAAGAATCGATTATGCATTATGAGAACGTGCGAGTCATTTTCGTGCAAAGGATTAATTCATCGCATGCGATGTTGCCATTTCTCAGGACGTCGCTCCACTTTCAGAACGACCACCCTGTATAAAGCAGATGCGAATTGCAGAGCGCACAGCATGGGTGGAGATTGTGTACTTTATGTAATAAAAATATTAAAATTCATGAGGACGACGGCGAGGAGACAAAAATCTTGGTGCATGTTAGGGGTGGCAGCGGTTCAGGAAGAGGTGGAGAAGAACTCCCACAGCTTGGAATCGGCGGTTTCGGGAAAAATCATCAATTTCCTTGACCCATTTCGTTCCGGCTTCGAAAAATATTACTTTTCGCGCGCGATCACCTGTTTCGGAATGTATCCCGTTGGATCCACCTAGCAAATTGATTTTTTTTTCATCTTCTCTGCTTTAACACTATCTAAAACTAACAAGAAGTTATTCGATTACAGGTTTCCTTCGAGCCACTTCTGTTATGTAAATCATAGAAATTTCAGCGAGTTTACACATTACAGCCGACCCCTTTTCCAACAGAATCAATTCGATTGTTTTCTCTTCTTTCACTTACTTATATAAGTTATTTACAAGTAGTTAACAACTATATTACTTCACACTTTATACCTTGCACAAACATTGTTAAGACATTACACGTGATGTAATACCAAAACCTCTCTACCATTTGGGATCTTTCAGCCGGAATAAAATAGGTTTATGTTATAATACAGTAAACGTTTCGTGTCGGCAGGTATCCATAAACATCAACCCTTGCTGCGAAGTATCCACACTTGTTTAGACATAACTTCCTTCACCCTTTGCAAACTTATATTTTTCTCTCCCCATCGTTCTTTTTCTATATACTAAATATTATATTTTAAAACATTATACAAAAAATAACTCTCTTATCATGTGTATGTATGTATTCAGCTTTATTTTATTAAAAGATATGTCGTGTTCTGAAATAACGAATTTCCTGGTAAAGGTGAAAAAGAAAAGCTGAAAATAATAGGTTACATGTTAAATAAGCAAGAAAATATGATCCACCATTTATGTAAACACCTTTTCCATTCGAACGGAGCGTGTAATTTCCAAGGGAGCAATACTGATGTTTCTTTTTCATACGGGAAGATAAGGCCGCGGTGGTAATCAGTTCGCGTGCGGCAATATGATTCCAGTTTAGATTGAGATTTCTTTTCCTTTTTCCTGCATATTTGTTGTTGTTGGACTAAGCCTAGTTGAGTGTGAGTGATGTGTGCTGCGTAACCGATGGTGTTACATGATGGATGGCGATAATCCGATGGATACCGAATAAGATATAATCGTGTTACGATATTTGTTGTCGTTGTTATTATTATTGTATTCATTCTTCTTTCGACTGTTATTGCATTCGTAGGGGATTATCGTGATGAGGTGTCGGATGTCGCATTGTGGCGAGATGTGTCATGTCTCCTTTGTGATGCTGCGTCGCGAAGCGTTGACAAATTGAAAGTACATCTTCCGGTTTTCCTACCCTTTAAAAAATAAATTTATAAAAAAGAAACTGAATTTATGAAAGTTGTTTGTTTGAAGTTATTTTTCTTAGTTAAAAATTATCTCAACTTTTAAGGGTTATTTTTTGTAGGTTAATCTAAATCAACACTTTCTGATGCGAGTGAATTTGGAATCCGGAACATTGGGCGTCACGTACCACGCTTAATTCATTGCGGCCGTAAAATCTTATGCAAATCTAATAATCCGCATTAGTAATGCATTTCGCGCTCAATTTAAAAACGATTAAAATCCTTATGGCCCGAATCCCATCCACAATCCGGGGGTCGTCGAATCCTGCACTTCGTCCTGCCACCTTCACTGCGGAAATTGAAATTATTAATTGTTATTGGGGCCATCAAGTTTTATGTAAATTAAACGGAACGGTTACCTAACGATTCGAGAGCGGTAATTCGAAATCGAAGGTCATTAGCATACATAGCTTCTGTTTGTTATTCCAACAGTGTTACATTGATGCGATGTTTAGCATAGCCCGGCTATAACAGCAACTTCGCCCTGTACCTGCCTAATCTCCCATCAAAATTCACCGGGAACCTTCTTTCGTTTTCGTCCCCTCGCGCGCAAAACCGCCCCCATTTCGCCAGTCAATTAAAGCCAAGGAAAATAAATGAAACGAGTCCCGACCAGAAAAAAAAAATCTTTTCATAAATTGCGAATGTGCAAAAGGTTGTCCAAATTGAAACAACATCAACCGAAAGACAAAGAAACAACACACGGAGACCCGAGATCAAAGTTTGAACGATCCGTGTTCGCACCTTCTTAAAACTTAATGTGCCACGTGTCAGACCTCCTCGAGATAACACACACCGATTCTCCGGGTCCCGGGCACAAAAAAAGAGGTGCTTGATTTAAAATGAAAACACGTAACCTCCTGAAATTTTCATACGTGCTCCCTCGATTACCTAAATTAATACACGAATCATGCAGGCTGGAATAACAAGGTTCTCATCAAATTTATATAAACTCACATTTCTACACTCTAACCCGAAGCTTTATAAATTGCGATTATGCTAAATTTTAAATTGTGAAATCGTGACCACGACCGGAAATTGTATACGAACATTGCTAATCTGTGATTTTTCTCGAAACTTTAACATTCCCGTGTAAATAATTCCGTTCTCACGAACTCTGCAAATTTCAAAGATCAATATTACTTCAAATATTTACTTTCAAATGTGAGCTGATGTTTATTGGTCTAAAAGTATGTATTTGAAACGAAGATGTTTTGTTTAGATTGCTGCATTGTAACGGGAATCGAGAATGAAAAGTGCGCTAACAGTTTTGTTCCTGTTGAACATCAAACGATTATTCTCAAACCGGCTGCAAGCGTTCAACAATGTGTCTGTATGTTCTAACATTACATCATCTAGCTTTGATACATTACTATAGTCCGTTGCTTGCGTTCAAACTATCCTATTTCTCGTCCGACAACGTAAAAACTAGGTCTTAATTATGTAAAAAGCGTAGGACCGAAAATCAATACTCAACAACTTCTAATTACCAAATTACTAAGATGAATTATTATTCAAGAGTATTTGTAAGCATCTTTACGATTTTTTTCAAAGACTATATGATATAATGAACAACAATTCTATTTTTTTTTATTTGCTTGAATTTTTCGAAAGTGAATAACTGCGACGATCCGTTTCGAAAACAGAAATACTTTTGAAATTTTAATCAGTTTCGAAGCGAAACGCAGCGGCTCGGTTACGTGAGGAATTGAAACTTTCCGAAACATTGAGCAGAGCAGATTGGCAATTCCGGAGCGGATAAACAACGGATCCAATTAGGTAATAGAAAAATTAACATGATTAACAGGGAATTCTGCGGCAAACGTAAATGAAATTTTGAAGAATTAATGAACTATTGTTTTGTAATTTAGAAAAACAAAGGAAAATAGCTGTCGTTTAGCGAAGACCAAATCGTAATTACTGTAGCATCTCGCGAACATAGGAGAATATAGGATAGATAATAAGCAGCTCCGCGGAATTGTTTCATTATTCCATCCATTACCATTAATAACCCATTACTTGGTACTACAAACAATTGCTATGTTTTGGAGCAGCCGACTCATCTGGATCTTTGCGAGAAGGGCGAAATTTGAGTCCCGCAGGGGATCAGGCAATTAATAATATCTGGATTTCGTTTCGCCCCGAGACTGGATCTGATAATTCTATGAAAATATCTGGACCGATAAAAGGGGAGAATTGGGAGTCCGGCGGCGGCGACATTCCTCTAAAATTGTCTTAGGACAATGTAATCTCTTTTTATGTCTCACATCTCCCCAGCGTCCCGTAGCCCTTGTACATATTATTCTTTTTTTGTCCGTCGCTCGCTTTCGTCCCTTTCGGGGTCTTTCGCCATGATCTGCTGAAAATTGCCGACGATTCACGGTCCTCCCTTTCAGCGAGGCCACAGTCCTATAAGCAAATAACAAATTGTACCATGAGAGATCGCTAAGAGTAGATAATTGTATGTCATTCCCCACTAGGGTTGCTCAGTCTCGGCATTTTTCTGATTCCCGGGACATAAGACAACTGTTTAAGGCATTCCCGGGATTTCCCGAATCGACAACTGCGGAACAAAGAAAACAATAAATGTAATAGTTTTCATAAAAAAACGGTCATGTAATATAGAGGAATGCAATCCATTTAGAAAGAATGCAATGAATAAGTAATGCACAAATATTAATATCTAATTTATGAATGGATCGAGAAATAATCAATTCATTATTTATTCAGTTATCTACTTAAAAAAAAAACCATTTAAGTAATGATAATATAAAGTAATTAATAGTTTATAATTCACCGCAAAATCTTTATATATAAAATGGTTTAAATTAGGTGAGTGAAACCTATATAAAAAACAAATCTTTGCACAGGGAACAATATTTTACTTTATGTGTGCACAACCACGCGATTTATGGGGCTATTAACATCGACAAAAGAGCGAATAAGTATAAAACATAAAATGCGCTTATTTATCGAAGCTCGCGGAAAACCAAGAAAAATTAACACATTCTACAAATTTTGCACTATAAAATATTTCATAGATTAAATCAACTATTATAAATGTTTTCATAAGACCAAAAATATAGAAAACTAAAACAAAATGTTTATATAAAATGTAGACAAAGAAGTATTTGTGTTTTGTTTGAATTAACTATGTGACAATTGTGGAATATTTCTTATGATTAGCTTACTTATATTTCGCTTGTTATTGTGTTGAGGCAACGTCTGTATGGTGTGGGTGCTTGAGGACCTCAGTATCTATGTGTATGTGTATATGTGAATATTCAGCGCTCGAGATTCGCTGGCTTTTATGTTTCCCGAGCGAAATCTTTAAATCATGGCGAATAATAAACATGAGTGGTTGAATAAATAAACCGCAGCAAGGATAAATCCTGTTCCTGATTATTCGACTTAATAAACTCTTTGTGCGGGACATAATAATGTTTCACCGGGCGCGAAATAAAACGTGCAAAAGTGGGAAATGCAGGATGCGGAATGGATGCGGGCAGGAATTTTTATGGCCGCCATAGATCACGATTGTTTGACGGTTAATACCTAAGCGTGGAATAATTTTTGTCAGCCCTGATAAATCGCCGCCTTATCCCAAATATATTGAACGTCGCAGGAATTATGCGAAAGAAAACATGGTCAGAAGTCCGACCGAAATGCAGACTGGATTCTGCAACTCGATTCGAGCAAAATGAAAAAACAACAAACCAGACATTTGTGTGTTTTAATTTAAAACGCTGCAAATTACTGCAAATATTTTTGCACAATTCGAGTTTAATTAGAAACAGCAAACTGCGCCAAGTAAACTACGTGTGCTTTTAGTGAAGCTCATCTTGCTTCATCCTAGTTATTAAACATATCATTTGCGTTAACTTCACCTTTCGCAATGCATTATACAAACGGATTCATATGAAATTTGTAAAAAAAGAAAACAGCAAAAAAAATAATGCTGCATAACTGGAAAACAATGGGAATACAGGCATGTACGAGTGGGGTACAAGTAATAACTCATATTTATATATCGTTTGCGGCATTCCATATGAAATTAATGAAAACATCCAAAATTAATGCCAAATCGCTGGTTGTAATTTTAATTAATAAAATGCACATTAATTAATTAATCACACTTTAGAAATTTGTAAACCATGTGCATGCATGCACGCAATACATAATTCGTATTTACCGAAATATTACACTAATTAATTTGTTTCAAATATGTGCTTCCAAGAAAGCGCACGGTAAATATCAAACAAACAACAAATGTTATTAATTGAAAATAAATCAATTCCTAATTATAATTTGTGTTTAAATTGGAGGTTTAAAAAAAATACAGGTATCCCCCGATTTACGAACTCACGGGCTTACGAACAAAATTCTAAAAGCTCTAACTTGATCTGCAGTCTGTAATCCGGAATTTAATATACATAAAAGTAAAAGCCATAATAAAGTATGATAAGTATACTTACGAACAACCGTTTGGAACGGAACTTGTTCGTAAGTCGGGAGATACCTATATAGTTTCATGAAAATAGATGGAAATAATAAATAAAATTTTACTTATATAGTCTAATTTAATCATATCATATCAGCGATCGATCTGAAAACAGACAGAAAATTTTGAAATTTTATAAATCCAATACTGGATTCGTGCTGACACCTACTATATAATTACGAACTAATTTTCTTTTGTTTCCTCTTGCTTGTTTGGGTTAATTTGAATGCCGACGCGCAATTTCAGCAGCGAATAAAACCTGCCGTGGAATTATTTCGTTTCGCAGGAGACGGCGGTGGTAGCCCGGGGTTCCAAATTGAAACGACAGGTAATTACCGACTGGGGGAAATTAATTTTAAAGGTCCTTGCATATTTACTTACATTATTTTTTCGCAGATCAGATACGAAATGAATAGAATAGAAAATGAACTATTTGCATTTTTGTTACTTGTTTCCAAATTCCGAACGCACGGATTAATTATAACTTAGAATATTATTACACTGTGTGCGAAACTTATAACAAGCAATTATTATTCTATAAGTATAGTATGAGTTGAAAGCATATTTTTTTTTGTTCAGCGTTTCCATCCACATATGACGGTGCATCGTAATACGTTTTGGCGGGATTAAAAAATATTTATAATGGAGATTAAAATCGCATCCGTTACGTAAAAACTCATAATTTAGATTGAACGTCCGGCTGGGAGTAATGCACGGACCGGCGTAGAACTTTAATTAAAATTATATAATTAGTGCGTACTTCTTTTTTTTTTTGCATGTAAAATCCATCAAGGTTTAAACTAATACTGAAATAATATGTTTTCATCGACCATAAAACTTGTATATATTATTTTGAGTAAAGTTCTAATGTCTATGATTAGAATATGAATGCTTTACTCGACATGGAAAGTTATATGAGACGCGGCGAAACAATATACTTAAAATAACAAAATTCAGAAGTGGCTGATGCACCACCTGTTGAAGCTAAACCACCTAATTTATCAAGAGCTAAGAACAATCATATTTTATGTCTGTAAAATAGAGAGCCGTATATGATGCAATAAAAAGAGACTTATTATGTAGACTTTGTTCTGGAATTACTGCGCTCTTCAATGAATTAACTGTGTATTTTAAACTCATATTATTATAAATTCGAATATGTTTTTAATTCTAATACGAAATTGCAAAGTTGAAGTTGATTTTGAAATATTTTTGTTTAATCTAATCGAAAGTTCTAAGCTAAGTTAGGGGATGCTGGAAAAGGGCTGCAACGAAATCGCTTTTAATTTCATGGCTTCAATATATTCAGAGCGTCGTAAGCACATTAAGATCGGCGTATGGTGAGAGGCCTTTTTGCAACAACCCCTCTATCCAGATGATCAATCATGGATTGACGTACACGATCACGATTCGTGCAGATTAAGCACCATTCATTAGACTCCAAATTCTGGATGAAACATGTACAGAGCCCAGAGCAGCGTTATTTTATTTATTTAATAATTACTATTTACCGAGAGTGCGTCCATGTTCCGGGGATTCCCCCCAATTCGTGTCGGAAATGCCAACATAAATCGAAACGGATACGAACATACACGCCTGTCAACAATGAGACATTATATGAGGATATAGCTGGCACGAAAAAAAGAAGAAGGGATTTGAAGGGCGGATGAGAAAGGGAGCAACGACAACAAACAGAAGAGTGAGAGAGAAAAAAAAACGATTGAATTTTTACGGCACCACTTTATATGCACGGCATTGAAGACGGGAAAAAACTCGTAGTAAATATAAACAGCAACTTTGATACACGAGCTTAAATTTTTAAGCCGAGCAGAATGAGTAATGCGATAAATAAAGTCGCCCCCCCCATCGTTGCGCGTTCCCTTTGTTATTTAGGTGCATGCTTTTATTGGACCCATAATAAAGTTTGAGTCTTCGGCCACTCCGGTTTTTTTTTCTTATATTTATAGAGAACACCGTCTACTTATGTTGATCCTCCTCCGACTTAGAACCTTTATTACGTACTCTTTCTTCCGGCTCCTTGGAACCTGAGAAATTTATAGAGTGCGAAAATGCCTTGTCGATCATAAACGAAACCCTTAATATTACTTACCTGATCAAATCTTTTGAACTTTGGCATCGCGGGGATAAAATTACGCAATAACTTTCGTAATAAATATTGAATATCTAAAGTCTCGAGAAACCTTAGTTCACTAGAACTTTAGCTATATCAATTAACGCAACAACACTCAAATTAATACTCTTATTAAAAACAATTTTCGTAACAGATTATCAACGTCTTAAACTTATACTGCCACTAAACAAACACAAAATACATTTAATACATTAAATTCAGAGACTTGTGTTTGCCCTTTCTATTCAATTTTTTTTTTAGTCGGTGGTTTGAGGCTTTATTTATATTGATGATTAAGCATTCCCACGGAATTCGGTTTTGTTTATTTGAAAAAAGAATTCCACGTATTCAAAGTGACTTCATCGATGTCTCTTATACATTGTTTGTTTATATACAGTTACGGTTCAATTAAAAATTCCGGTTAATTTCGGTTTACGATTCGGTTCCGTTTCTACTCTCTGATTAAATTACACGAATAGTTAAAATGTAAACTATAGTTATTAATTAATTACAATATTTTGAAAATCTTCAAAAATAATTGTGTATAAATAATTTCAAATGAAAATGTGTAAGTAATCAACTTTTTGTTAGTTTTATTTTCTTTATACGTAACTTTTATTGGAAAATGTAATTCCTTTATAATGTTGAACTTAATCACACTTGTTTTGTTCCGTAACTGCGTTTACAATTACATGTTGAACATTCTTCCATGTTTTCATTTATTTTAAATAATTTCTTTTTTTTTAAATTTATTCGAAACAAAAGTATTATTAAGTTCCGAGGATATTAACTTTCGTGCAAATAATAAGCTTAGGCAGAAAACTTTAAAATACTTAAAAGAAACTGAAGAGGAACAAAAAAAAAACAAACATAGCATCAACAACATATGAAAAGTTTGGATGAAGATAGACTTTTTGATAAATTCAGGCACGTAGCAAATATAATAAAAGCGAGACTTACTGAATTCTACCCGAGTGGAGGAAAAACGGCGAGAGATATTCATGTGAATTTTTTTCTTCTTCTTATTCTCCTTCTTCTTATAAGTGAAAGTTTCCCCAAGCTAATACTTTTCTCTGTAATACGCTTTAACCCACAAATGTTGTCCAGTTCAAGTAGATTTTTTTTTATTGTAATTCATTGCTTCCTGCTTCTACAGGAATCCAATTACTAAATCATCTTTGATGTGCATATATTTATTTTAATGGACTTATTATAAATCAATTTCCGTAGTGAACCAAAAATCCCTTTAAAAAAAATGCGTAATCGATTAACGGACGTGATCGGATTCGACGTTTTTTTTTTCTTTCCCGTTACCTAATCCAACCTGTTGCAAGGCCGTTCTCTTTCTATTCAGATAAGAAGGGCATTAATGTGCACAATAGGCCGGAAGGATTAAGACGTGGAATTCCTCAAGTATCTATTGTCGACCCTAATAGAGGATGCTCAGCGGCTGCAAACAATGCCCAATCAATACTAACGTACCGAATAATAAGCAGAGAATGTTGTGCGTAAATTTAATTTTAACTTGAGCATCGTTACAATTGCCAATTAAAAATAATGTTACGTTTCAATTTTAATTGACAATATTCTAATTCTAATGTTGGATGCCTATTATTATTATTTTGACTGTGGGTTTTAGTGTAAAGTTTGTTTTTTATTTTATAAAAATATGGTTAATTAACGCGTTCAGTACATTTCCGAACAGCTTTAGATTTATATTAATTAACGTTAATTTGGGTTTATTTTGATAACGACGTACGGGTCTAATGTCAACAATCATCAATCCCGCACTGTTAATTAGTAATTACGAATTAACGAGTATATTTATCATTCAGACCCGAAATCCAATGCAGATTTAGAATCCCCTTCTCTCTCTCTCTTCTACATATATATTTATATTTTTTTGCGTATTTGTATATTTATGATTGAACGCGCACGCATTTGGATGATGATGGTTTCATTTTCGATGCCACTTGGTTACAACTCAATCAACGTTCGCAATTGCGTTTCGCAAATTAATATTCCTCCTAGCTCATCTCGATTCCGAAAGCAAAAATACCTTCGAATGTTCGAATTAGCGAACTGCAATTTTCGTTTCGTAATTAACTACTCCTCTATGGTTCGGCAATTAAGCTGATTAGTGCATCGATCAAACTGTATATAACAAAAGTAGAAAATAGCATAATTTCAACTTATTTTCTAATGAAACTTCTATAATAATTCAAATTTTATAAAAGTTTTAAATCTGTCAATATGAAAACATTGTGCAATTGGTGGAACACGTAAGGGACATCAATACAAATTAATTACAAAGCAAGGCGTTCCACACTATTATATAACGTCAACTGCATAACACGGGCGTCCGGATCTACTTTAGTTCAAGCCAACTGCATAACTTCTGCTATATCGATGATACGGCACTAATATCTCCACTTGAAACACTCCATTGCTCATGGAACCTCAACTCTCAGCCATATTTCTTTATTGATTGAGAAAGATCGGAAATATTGAACACCAAATAATAATATATATATAATTGAATATAACTTATATATTTCAAAGCCGTTATGTAACAAAGATATTCTTATGCAATAAGAACAATCTGCGGACGATAGTGGATCGATTCTGTTTTTATTTCTGTGTTAATTTAATTGTAAGTATTTTAAATTTAATATTATTATGAATGAATTAATTACGTCCATTCTTTGAATGTTTTTTTTTTATTAATACGAAATCGCGATGTGAAATAAATTTAAATTAAATATTCGCTCGTTAAATGATGAATATAAGCAATTTATTAAAGATGAAAACAAACAAATTTGCATGAGTGAATGTAATTCAATTATGCGCTATAAATATTTTGGTGCTGCATAAAAAAAATAACATTACCAAAGTTAAAGCGAATGGACTAATAGGAACAATATTTGTTTATGAAATAAAAAAAATAAACAAAAATAAATGCAAAACAAAAACTGAAGCACAGGTAATAAAAATCTATTTGAAATACAAATATGCCAGAAGGACCATCAACATCCATGAATTTCTAATTGATTGGTATTTGCACTGTATGAAACAAAACAATAACAAAACAACGTATCGATTTTACTTCATTCATATTTTATTCGCTTCGCACGAGCCTGATTGTACATATTCTCTTTTCAATTTTATCCGTGTTTATTTGTTACACCGAGTTCGATTTTTTTTTACTTTCGTTTCGAGCAAGGATCGCTGTTGCGTAATGAAAAGCGGTGGCGTCGAGTGTCCTTTGGGGAAAAATTAACGCCGTATTTCGCATGATTTAAGGGGGTCGTTTTGATAAAAAAAAATAAATAACAAAATTGTAGATAAATTAACAACGAGTAATACTGGATTATTTCTATAGATATGAATTGTGTTGCTGATTTGTATAAGCAACTTTCCAATATTTAGTTGTATATATATTTTGGATTTATGTAATGGTTCTTAAAGGGATTCGGAAAGATGGTTGGATATGGGGTGCGGATCATTAGGTGTTGCGGTCGATGTGGGCATTTGAATGGTGGGTTTTCTGGACCATAATACAAGCGGCAGGGTTGATGTGGGAAATATAAAATAGGGGTGGCCGGCCGCTTTAAACGCACCGGGCTACGCCGTCTCCACCGATATTGGATACGGAATCCAATTGAAAATCCTCCCGCCGCGACGGAGAGATATACATATGAATATATCCGAAAGTGGTTGGAATCAATAGCAACACCTTCTAGTCGCCGGAGGGTGGAAGGCGGTTTGAAAAGAGTATAGGAATAAGAAGAAAACAATGAAGTGACGGAAGGAATAACAGCCCTGAGGAGGACCCTCTCACTGAATTCATTGGGGCACGGAAAACAATTACGCAATATCGCATGCATCGGGCGCGATATCGTATACATTGAACGCGATATCGTCTCTTTCTAAGTGCCATTTGAATACAGCCTTTGTTGTAGGCTACGGCGGCGGCGGCAGTGGTGGCGGCGAGATGGCTATCGCGCAACAAATTATCAATATGGCAACTTCCTGCAGCCGACGCGGAAAGTTCGTGCGGCGATAGATAATAGTTTAGCACAGGGTATAAAAATTCATTAATGCAGGAAGCAACAACCGGGAACAAAAGGTGGAAACAACAGCAACACCAAAAAAAAAACGGATGAAGGAGGTAAAATAGCTGAGAAGAAAGGAGGACTGGAAGGA
Source organism: Nicrophorus vespilloides (assembly GCF_001412225.1). Lineage (NCBI taxonomy): Eukaryota > Metazoa > Arthropoda > Insecta > Coleoptera > Silphidae > Nicrophorus > Nicrophorus vespilloides. The sequence continues at coordinate 62,202 of NW_017096448.1, forward strand.
AGTGCCGGCGGCAGAAACAATTGAATATTTGATCCGCCCCTCATTGAATTTTCTATTTTTACAATTCAAATCGGCGGCGGCGGCAACGGGGGCGGACCACGATAAATCATGCAATCATTATATATTTTTGTCGACTGCTAAACGTCGATTTTCTTTCCCGGCGACGTTAATATTTCATGCGCCCGAAGGGTGGAAAACGGCGGAAGGAATTCGCGATGCCAACGTTGCATTGCCCCCCTCGAAAAGCGGGAGGTAATGGTAAATATTTTGACTTCCAAAGTCTAATTATGCTCGTAGTCAACAAGCGATTGTTATTGTTGCAGGTATGTTAAGGTATGCACATTTTCCACTTCGTCTTACCTAACACAATGCAGATTCATCGCTCAATAATATTTAATTATTTATATTTTGATGGATTATTAATGATCCTACAGACAGGCTTTATCTAATAATACAATTTAATAATTACCCAATACCATTTGGTACTTAATATTGAACTAACTTGTATGAATGTTACATCAAAATGCAAATTGTTAATTATTGGTGCATGATTTAATGCAAAGCTTCTGTTGTACCCTAGTTTGAATTACGTGAATATTAAAATGCTTTGTTTCAAGATAATAGATTTTACTATTTTTTTCTATTGCAATGAACTTTAATATCCTTGTATATTTTGCACTAGTAATGTTATGTAAAATGAATTTGAATAGTTTATTCATGTAGTAAATCCTACCTTTGTTTGTACATAATTGCTAATTAATAGTTTAATAGATTCGTTCATGGGGTGGCCCAGAGGCGGTACTCAACAATAATAATAGTACAGTCGATTCGATGTCTTGTGTAATTATGGTTCGCTAATTGGATGTGTAGTTAAAGACAGCGCTGAGCTAATTTCCAAACGCCCTAAGTAGGCACAGTATGTGCCTTGTATGTAGACATCCGATGCGGCCGTATTGACAGGCCGTATTCTTGGCACGTCTCTTAGGGCTTCGAGGGAGGCGGTTGCGACCATCATTCCTGGGGTCTCCTCTCCACCCCCGCATACAGCTATTCCGCCGCCCCTTAAAATCCACTTTCAAAACTTGCACAACTTCGGGCGCGCCTCCGCCTCTTCTCTCTGTTTTTTTTTTATTTCACACTTCATGACCGTACGCCACCCCCGCTGCTGATCCTCGAAACTTAACAAATTACGCCACCCGGAAGAAGGCTCAAGATATGGACGGGACTGAAGGAAGGGTGCTTCCATGATCCATCCCATCCGTCCTGCTCCAACATCATTTATTTTCCATGTCCGTGAAGTTCCCTTGCAGAATGAATTCAGTGACTTAACCTTGAGTATTTAGATTTTTATAATTTACAATTATTTTTTTTGTCAAGTTGTTGTTTCGAACTGGAAAAATTATTTAGTATAAGTAATTTTCTCTAAATAGTTTTAATATAAAATAAATTGATGTCGCAAGTATTAGCAACTAATTTTGTACGTCGTTACTTCTGGTTGAGTTACCAGATGACAGGGTTGGTGCTATCTTGATAAATAATCTCCGGTATGGATAAGCACATTGACACGTAATTCCATTATTTAGGTTCGGTGATAATGCTCGCAGCTTAATGAGGAAGTCGATCCTGAAATGGCGGATGTCAGAACCTAGCGCAGCATATTTACTACAAAGATCCCTTCACACAGGCATTCAATTAGCATCGGAAGTAAAATAAATGAACTACTTTGTCGCAAGCAAAAAAGTCATAGTTCAGCTACGTATATCCTGCTGCTGTTATGTAACAGTGTTTTCGTTGCACTTGGCCCATTTGCAAAATGCCTGCCGTTGCACGTATAAATCAATTACTGTGGATCTTCCGTGCTCCTGGAAAACAGTTTGCTCGTTACAGCTTGATTTCCCAATAGGCTCCATTAAATGCAACTGCAACCAGAAAAGAAAGAACCCATCGATTTGGAACAACAAAACCTATGACAAACCGCCGCATTCGGTCGGACAAGTTGGAAACGGTAATACAGCTAACTCTCAAATTATGATTAAACTCTTTGGTTGTGTATTATGGACCACACTCCGACGTTATAAAGGACAAAAAAACTAGCATCTCCATCTGAATGTGGTCTTTGTTTTTTTTTGTATTTTTTATCCTTGGAAGGAAATTGGAATGTGTCGCAAGGGAAGCACAATGGAAGAGCGCGCGCCGATAATTTATCATTGTCTGGCTGGGGTAATATGGTATTTTAGCATAAGTAGACAATGAAAGCGATTTGGAAAGTTGTTGAAATTGCTATAATGGCGCCCGGGGAAAATACATAACGAATGCCTTTTGCCCAAGTCCCTTCGCCCCGTGCAGAGTGAACGAAACAAAACCGAACAAATAAAGGACAACGGGAAAAATACACACAGTCAAAAAAAAAAGTAAAGAAGGAGGAGGAGGAAACAAAACAACACACGTATAGGCGAAACAAAAAAAAAATACAAAAATAAAAAACAAACAAACAAAAAGTCAACACTGAAAATAAAAGAGAGCCGAAACAAATAGAAACACAACACAGTAAATGATATATCGTGAATGTCACCAAATTGTTTTGTCAGTTTTAAAATGTCAGACTGGCTGTAGGGAATCCGAGTGAAAGGGGCGCCACGGTATTCGCAATGCCATCCGATATTAATGGGTCGTCCGAAATGTCGAGTCGTTAGGGTTGATTGGTAAAAAGCGCGGATAACGTTGAGGGAGGTCGTTAGGGGATCGGTCAGACGTCGGGGGTCCCGTGTATAAATAGGATGTGTGTTGGGGCCATTTGGAAAAGGATGCGTGCCGACTCGGCGAAAAATTTTTATTCCCCGATCAAGTAAATTATGTGCGCTGGTCGACCGTTGCCAAACAATTTGTTCTGGGTCAACGCTAATCCCGACCTCATGCACCCATGAAGAAGAGCAGCTCGTCCCAGTTTTGCGAGAGCACGAAAAACATCTACAAACAATAACACAATCCCACCAAATAAAAAAAATGTAACAAAGGATGGAGGAGGAGGAGTATCAACTCCTCCGGCTAATGGAATTTAATTAACGGAAGCCATTTCCACGTCGATCCGAACGTTCATCAATCAAGCCCTGCGTTATGTATCGTGTGCGTGTCTTCCATTGCACTCGATAAACTATAGCAACCGGAAGTGCAAAAAAATATGGAAAAACCGGAAGGAAATAAGCGAGAGCTGACGCTGAAGGAAAAAAGAAAAGGGTGGAGGACATTTAATTTGCTTAAAACGCGACGGAACACACTTTCCAATTACTTTAAACTCGGAGGAGGCGATATTCTCGATTAACCCCTAAAACGTTCGATTCTCACACACGAATATTTATAGACCTTCCGACCGTAGAGGATTTTCAAGGAGACACAGTTCCGATTCTATTTTCACTTAATGCCCCTGCGGATGGATGAGCATCTTGTTCGAATTTCCAACCGATATTTCATCATCTACTATCACCGAATCGCCAATTCCAAAGCAACACCTTACAACGACCTTGAACTGTATTCAAAACGTTCTGAACGTTACGCTGTTTTCAAATGAAATTTCTGTTAATAATAACCGACAAACTTAGGTGCTGCGAAAAACCGTGAAAATATAGTGAAGTAATTATGGACGTCTCTCGGGCTGTAGCTGCATGAACCCTTCCGAAGGAACAGTGACGTGTTAATTACGGGCAACGATTATGCAATAGGGGGTGTTTTGCGATGAATAATGTGCAGTGGTGGCGCGTGGGTGGGTTTTGGATGTATGTTGAGGGGGGGAGAGATGGAGAGCGTTCGGATTTTTGGTTTTGACGCGCGTTTTAAATGGAACATAAATTTGCGCCGTTATTAACATACGTCTGGCGCAATTTATTTACACATGTTTCCTTTTTCGCAATTACACACTGCGACCCGACGTGTAATTAAATTCTGCGGCAGATAAACAAATGTAGAATTGGAACAAACCGAAAAAAAAATATAATAAAACTAGCAACGTTTTGCTGTTGCTGTTGATGCTTCTAATATTTTTTGTCAGGATCAAAATTGAAGGAATAAATGGCAATGCGAATGATTTGTGTATCCCATGGAGCGACAAAATAGTTTTATGTACTTGCGTTTATTTGCCCTCTCTTCTCGTTTTCAGTTCCGCTTTTCCTTGTTGTTGTTGTCCTCCGTTGCCGTTGTTGTGCAAAGCATCGTGAGTTAAGTAATCCTAGAGGATATGCATTATTCTTGTGCTTCTCCCCATGTTGGCGTGATATTGGAGTGCTTTATAAAATATCCAAAAAGGCTTCCATTCTATTCGGAACGGAAACTGAGTAATAGTATTCTAGGAAAGAAGCAAAAATCTTTTGAGCGTACTGTGAGTGTGCGTGCGTGTGTGTGTGTCTGCGTCGAGCGTTTCCTTGTAGTAACGACCAAGTCGTCATTAATTTCCATGCAAGTCTCCCTCATCATCATCACATCTTTCTCCCCTCGTTTTTCCACCTGTACTACATTTTACAGCCAGTACGTTTTGCCACCAGTCCAGTCCAGACATCTAACTTAATACTAAGCTCCGCGAATGAATATTTCATGGGTATTCTCCAGGGGAGCCGGCAGCCAGGAAATATGGGAAGGACGATGGAGGAGCCGCTCGGAATTCGCCGCCGACATTACTTAATTCCACCTTCATTTTATTCTTAATTAAATCGAATACTTCCGACGCATTAAAACGTCCGCTCTCCGCACTAATGAAGCGCGTCGCAATTACATAATATCAATCAATTTCCCATTCGTATTAATCACGGAACGTGTCGGATCTGCTCCGCCATAGTTCGACGATAGTTTTCGCTAGAGGGTGGAGGTGCTGGGTTAAGACCCATCAAAACCATAGCTTTCTACGATCTACGACAAACTTCGGAAACGAAGCATCTATGTATATCCATATATATATACTATATATGTGTATAGATATGTATATATAATCCCTACAGGAATATCCGAACTTCTAAACCGAATCATTGTTCCGAAGCAAAAACCGAAGCTCGATGCACGTGGAACTTTCGCACTTCATAGAACAATGACCGGAATGGAACTAATTGCCCGTTATATATATATTAAATGGTATTGTTTTCCGAACGGTTACATGACATTATTTAATTGAGGGCGAAAAATTGCAATCGTGTAAACAAAATGTGCAAACAAACGTGAACAACTGAAAAAAAAATCCGATTTTTATTTCTTTCACAGTTTTATATTTTCTGAGAAATTAATGTTATTAATAATTTTATATAGAATTATAAATAGAAACTTTATGCAAAAATAATGTTGCAATATTTGTAACATAAAATTGTGTTCCATATTTATGGACTTTGTCAGATAAATGAAAATATGGAAACGACTAAGTGGGACTTGACGTATTTCAACTTGGAATCGAATTATTTGATTTCGCCTTGTCTAATAATTGATGAACAAATTCTACAAAATAACTGTCACGAATCGGGGCCAACAAAAACTTCCGATTACCAGAGTTTTCGTGATTTATTCACGTAGATTCGACCAATAAGACCGACAAACAAACAAACATAAAAAAAAGCGCAAACGTAAATTGAAAGGGTTGAGCGAGAAGAAGAAAAAAAAAATGTTGTATAACGCAAAGCCGAGGGCTAATGCGCTACCAGGAATCGAATGGAAATGGAATTATTGCGTGTTACATAATTGAATATTTTTTCTCGAATCGCGGCAATGTAATGTGCGGTGATTTATCGTGAAACTTTAAATTACGAAGATTCTTGCGGAATATTTCATCCGGACGAAAGTTCGCTGCGGATGTAATTTCCTCGTCCGAAAGTATTGTGTTTTGAAATAATCTATCCTTGTACTGTCTCTAAAAAAAAATGTAATCCTTTCTGTATCAAAGTTATCGTAAGTCTTTGTGTGAAAAATGAACCCACCAACTTTTACAGTCATTTGATGGTTATTATTAAATCAATAAATTGCTTTTTGTTAAATTGTGTATTAGGATACAAGTTTAATCAGAAGATGGATTCGTATGTGGAGCGTTTATCTGGGATAACCCAGTAAAAGTTGATGAGGTTGAGTAGCTTCGGGATGTGACGTCTTGCAACTAATATCAAGCTTGATGGAGTCGCGGAATTTCCGGAAGCATAACCCGTGCGTTCACTCCGAAGAAAAGATGATGAAGAAAAAGAAAAATAAGCGCTCACCATAAGTGAGTGATTCAAGTTGCGCGAAAGAAAATTTCCAAACTTTCAAGTGCAATATATGTTTACCGCTCTTTTCAAGGGCTTCATGAACTTGGAGATCGTCGGCAAGGAAAAAAAAAAGAAGAAGAAGATTACGAATTTAAAATTGCAATCTATATGCTGCGAATGATTTCCCCATGTGAAAATTGCTTTCTAAATAGTTTAGGGCATATTTTATCATACATTACGGGGCAAAGCAAACACACGCACTCGCAGGGCCCTCCGCTGAAGGGCTTATCTTTTTTTCATTCCGCACTCAATAAAACATCACGTCCGTATATCGATCGAGGGTGTCTCTTCGCGAACTTTGTTTGCGCGAGAAGAAGCAAAGCACAGAGAAAGAAAAAAAAAAGAATAAGAATGGATCGAAAAGAAGAAGAAAAATAATATTGAAAAAATAAAATGTGGCGCAGTTCTCGCCCTTTCCTTCTCTAGTCTCTAGCTGCGCTCCCTTTCGTGCACATCTCTTCTATTATTTTTTTTTTGTTGGTTCTCTGTGTGTTGCTTTCTCCCTTTTTATTCCTCTCCATACAAACGGGAGGCCAAAATATCCGATTGAATAAACTGCGATTTCGGAACAAAGGATTCCAGGTTTTGCCAATACCAAAAGTTCGACTATCCATCGCTTTGCGTGAACGTACAAAGATAACATATATTGGAAGCGACTCCACTATAGAGACCGGATTTTTATTTCTTTATTTACTTATCAATATTTTTATTTCTCTCTTCCTCATTATTATCATTTTTTCTGAATGCGTATTCACTTAATTTTCTTGCTGAGTAATTAAAGCCATACTCATCCTCTTCTTGCACGGAATCTCATCTCAGTCAACCCTCAGAATTCTCCTCTTCCTTTTATTCTTTTTTTCTTCATCATCTCCCCTCTCCGTCTTCATCATCTTATCATCTGCGTGCGAAGCAGGTAACAAATTTTCATTTGTATGGAAACGCTGAAAGTTTGTTGGCGGCAGCAATGCAATTACTCGAGTACTAGGAATTTTATTTGGCCCTATAGTGTCTCCTGTGTACGAAATTTGGGTAACGTAACCTAACGCAGCACTGACAAATCATAATATAAGTTTCTCATCGCATTCTTCGTTATTACTGTAAGCCATGTAATCACAGGACCCAAAAAATAATAACTTCAAGTTATTACTCCTTTTTTTCCATAGTTTTAATACTAACTTGTTTTCATTTATAATTCTTTTGCTAGTACATAACAAACGTCAGCTGACAACGCTGATATCCATAATTCATCACATCAAAGTTGACAATCCGAATCAATGGATCAGCGATCCGTTTAGTTGTGTATTTATTTTTAACACCCCTTTACCGGATTTCACTTGACGTATATTCACGGTTTTGTTTCGTTGCACCGCGCATACATTTCCACGTAACTGGGGCGTATAATGAATAAATAAAATTAAAAAGAAACGAACGGAATGAAACAAAACCAAAAAAATAATCTAACAAAAAAAAACATACCGTGACCGCACTTGAAACCGCAACCGTGCGGTTCGTCCGTTTGTGTGCGGTGGTCTCTGTACCGCACATTGCAATCCAATTTTCGCTTTTGTCCTTTCGGATCGAATTAAAATCGTATGTAATTGGCTGCGACATTAGTTTACATCGAAAAACTAATCAAATTAGTTATGAATTAGAAAAAAAAACGTATTATATAATAGGTGATAATTACTGTATTTGAATATACGCTTAGTTTGGACCACAATTCTAACTGATAACTAAAATATTTTCAAAATTTTCTAACAGGAGATATATTTAACCTTGTCATCTTGAGGGGGATGCAGTGACAAACTTGTGTTAGTATTTTCTTTCTCGAAAGGAAAAGTACTGAATTTAAATTATATCTTTCTTTGATACCAAAACTTCTGAATTTGAATTTACAAAAACAGGTGCAAACCAAAATATTATCACATTTACAGGAAAATTAAAGGAAAACTCCTAGTTTAATTACGCGTAGACCATTTTTCTAATAAATTTGAAATTTTGTCAGAAGTACGGAAGACAATAGAAAACTAAGAAAATTTAATTGATTTTAAAAACGATGTGTCCCGAAATAAGTTCTAAAAGTTTGACCTACACTGATGTAGAAGAAAGTATGAGGCAAAGTAACATCGATACATAAGATGTTATTGCGTTTTGATATTATAAATGTGAGTGAGCTATAGAAGCGTAAGCGGTGTAAGGGAGATGGTTGCAAACTTTCCGTTTAGTGAATTTGTATGAAATTTATGACGTTTTTCCCGACCGGGGATTATTTATAGGGCGTTTAATTCGTGGGGGAGCACTAATACAGGATAAACGGTGTGTGAGTTATACCAGACAGGATTTCTTGAGCGGAAGCCATGATTAAAGCCACCTTACATGATTTAGGCGAAAATTATACTGCGCCGCTCGTGCATGCATATTTCAATTTTTCGAGGAAGACCCGAAGAGGAAGTTCGTTTTGGTGATTGGCATCTGTTTGTCGCCGGTCATCATAGCATCCATTTTATCCGCCTACAAAAAAACTAGTCCTTCATCCCTAGAGGATAGACGTTGCATTGCACCTGCATCCTGCAAAGACAAAACTGGTTTAAAAAATAAATAAATAAATAAATAAAAGCTGCAAGCAACAAACACAACATGGTTATTAATATCACTTTTGGTGGCGGCTTCTTATTTATTTGCAGCCGCGGCGCCGCGCAGTTCTCTGATGGAAAATAAAAAGCAAGTAATTGTGAGTTATTGTTGCGACAATTAAAATAAATTGGCCGACGCGGCATAACAAGTTTTAGTTGGAAAGGAGACACGGAAAGGAAAAAACTGTTATAATTTTCGCAAAAAGCAAAGCAGCAAAGAGAATCATAATAATAATAATAATGGACGGTTAATGAAAGTTTCGTCCCCGTTTTAAAACAACTCTGTTTCAATTAAGAACGCGTCGCGAAAGAAAAATAACTGGTTTTAAATTATACTTTTCGGCCGCGTACGCCGTTCCGCATAAGCTCTAACGAAAAAAGAAAATTGAAAGGACAAAATAAAACAATTGTAGCCCGAATTGGAATAGATTTGACATCTCTCTGTCTGTTTAATTAATTTTGAGCCAGCTAGGAGTTGTGTGTTCAGTTGGGGTCGTTTTCAAAATGCAAAGACTATACATTTTATTTGCCTCGAGTCTTCTAAACAATTAACAAGAAAAGTATAATGGTTAGGAGTTTTCACGTGCATAACATTTCGATCGTTCGTTACGAACAATAACTTAGCTTCAATTTCGTTAAAAGCTAGTTCCAAATTTAATGACACCCATAAAAAATACATTTTATTATTTTTGTTACACATGTCCACTTTATAGATTTGCATTTATTTTTCCTATCCTTACGTAAAGAACAAAATAATAGTAATATATAATATAAAATTATCAATGATTAAACAAAATCTCTGAATTTCTTGAAGATTATTACTATTTCTAAAGTATTAATTACTTATGATTTTAATACTTTTTTTTGTGTTGTACAATCGTAAAAAATGTAATCAAAATCTAACAGCGGTAAATTACTCAAGATCTTATTGATTTTTCCCTGTTCGCCTGTTCTCCGGCTTATTTTTTCCTTCCCTTTATTTTCCCGGAGAATGGTGAATACCTAAGGCAGTCGTAAACGCAACCATAAAACTGTAAGATTCTTCTCCCGCTTGTTTTATTTTAGCCTATACTCTTTTTTTATTTTGGCTTCTTCCCTGTTCTTCGGTATCCTGCAACGTAGGCACACTATGCTGGTCACGATGTACCGTAAACATTTGGCTCGTGCGGAGGTGGCCGGGCTCGACCCACTCGAATTAATTTACTAATTTCACAATCGGCACGTGATTGCTCCGAACAATCGATATATAATAATCAGATATCGGGGGCTGGTGTAATACATAAACTCATTACGGGGAGACATATTCGGCCCAGCGAATTGACATATGATAATTATGCATGTGGCGCTCCCCTTCCTCTCGTTGCGCTACCGTCGTCGCCTCTTGCAACCACCCCTCTCCAACCACTCCACCTTCATCCACCCCCATTTTACGTAACGCGCCGCGTGCAAGGTGAGATTACGTAAGAGCGTCGTCGCGCTAATAATTCGGAATAAATTTGAATACATTTGTGCCCGCTCCGCGGCCACCATCAACCTCCCCCGTCGTTACAAAGGAGCTGCGGAAGAAGGCTTCATTGGTTTAGTTCAATATAGCATTACGGGTTTGTCGGGGCGAACTTTTCAAACGTACCGAATACGTTTAGGTGGAGTATCATTATGGATTTTGGAGGAAACAACCGGAGGGATGATGACGTCGAAAGGGGAGATGTATTTGTTGTCGTAAGATTAATACTGCTCAGGGATGCTTCTAAATGGAAAGATACTCCAGAAAGATAAATCTCCGTATACTTGTTTGATTGAATTGAAATGTCATTACCATAATTCAACTTGTCCCAACAAAACCCAAGGTCGTTTCAGTAATATAACATATTTATAACTTCAGCTCAAGTTTACAAAAACAAAAAATCTACTATAAATGAATAACATTGATTGTAAGACTCGTTTCTTTTAATGCCTCATCAATATTACGCAATATCTTTTAACTGATTTATGAAACTGAATGAATTCTAAAAGACAAAATGGCGTATCATGAAGTGTTGTAATTTTACTCGGTTGCATCATTGATCATGGATCTAATGATATAAAACTACGAAGTGAAGAAAATAAATTTAGAGAGAAAGAACTAAGTGAGAAAAGAAAAGAAGAGAACGAAGTCGAACATAATTCGTCTGAAATTGCGGCGATGAGTCCATTAAATTCAGTGCATTAGCGAACAAAGTAGTCAGTCATCTGGTGGATCCGAATTCAATGGGGAGGGCATTATCGAATGTATTCCGAAATGATCTCATTGAATCGGATCGATTAAATTTGCCGCCAAACCAAACGCCGACGGCAACGTTGTTGTTGTTGTTGTAAGGGAAAATTAACGCAAATCAAAACTGATCAATTCTAAAGCCATTTAGTACCGCAATTCCTGCTAACCAGGAAATCAAATTTAACGGCGCCCACAGTTTCAACATTAAGTCCACGTGCATTCATAGATACATGTACAATTGCCATTTCGGACTATTTCTTTATTACATTTACGTTACATAAGATCACACAGATGTTACCTAATATATTCAATAAGAAGTTACATTTTTTTTTTAAACAATAGTCATTCATAATTAGCAACATTACCTAACCTTATCTACAAATTTATTAAATCAAATCAACGTTCACAAATGATAGCTTTGTCTACATAACAGAAAATGGACCAGACCAGATGTGTGATGTTGATGGATCCGAGTGGTTTCGGCCATACAGGATCAATGCTGCAGGATAAATTCGGTTTAAAAAAATTTAGAAACAGTAGTTCCGCCGTCGGTCGGGCGTGATTAATGCTTAATGCTGGAGAGAATGCGTTTCCATTAGTTATTTATTTATTACCGGAACACATTAAGGGAATGCATAGAAATTCCTCGTTACCTTAGCTTGGTTGCATTAATTAATGAATGGCAGCACTTTTTGCGTACGCAAATGCAAGGCCCGAACTTACGATAATGGCATTCCGCTTAGTTTATAAAGCTAATATTCGATTTTGTTGTGGCTAACTCTAATGAATACCGCCTACAGTTGTTTGGGATAGAATTCGAAGTGCGAAGGTGGTCCCAGTCATCCCTGATTTCTCTTCTCCGTCCTAAACAAACAAATCAGCATTTTAAATTATTTTCCGAATTTCACAGTTTTCAGGCAAACAGAACTTTGCTTACTTTGCAAAAATGACGTAAGTATTATCTTAGATTCAAACATCATAAAAAGTTATTTAGATATTTTAATTTTTATAGTTGTAATAACATTTTTACGCAGCTAAAATAGTTCTGAAAATTTTGTAGCATTGTAAACACGAATATTTGAACAAAAATAATAAAAATTGTGCATTTTATTTAGCTACGTGTTTAATAATGAATCCGTGCCAGTTTAGAGGCATGATTGAGAGCAAAACATTGCAAAAAATAACAACAACAGGAGGAAACAGAGTCAACATTACTAGTACTTTAATCTAGTAAAACACGAACAAAAATGTGAACAGTAAAAAAAATAGTTTCTCATTGTTTGAACGCAGTTTAACGAACTTTCCAATAACAACACGCCATACCCATTTCATTTTTAATCCGCATTAATTTTAATAAACATTCGGGGCCGTAAATGAATTTTCCAGATGCGACGCACGATCGATTTCGAATTTTGTTTCTGTTTTCGTTTTCATTTTTGCATGGGCGTGCATATAATTTCCGCGTTACATAACAGTGCGGATGCCGCAAATGGATCATGTAATTCTGGTAGAATTTAGTCAACTTTATTTTCATTAATTAATCATTCCTGTCCTGCCGACAGACAAAATGAGTGATGGAAAAGTCGTGTACGCTGCAATTTTCAGTAATGCATTCCGTTTTATCCGGGGAATTAAAAGTCGGGATATATCATTGAATTCATCAGCTATGTGAAAAGACAAAAAAAAAACGGTCCTTTGATCAAGATGTACAAGAATTACAGGAAAAACGCTCGTGTTTTATGAATACATTACAAAGTTCATCTTCAATGTAATTATGAAATATTTATTATATTAGTCACTAATTAATTACGAATTATTTTCAAACAAATAATTCATACAAATTGCGGCACGAAACATTTTCTTTGTTTATTTTCATTTGAAACTGTAGAAGTAATTTCATCGTGAATATAAGATGGGCCCATGTGAAATAAAAGAGAATTAAGTGGTTGCAATCATAAGCAATTTTGGAAGGAAAGGCAAATAAAAACAACAACGGAGTCTTTCAATATAGAGACGATACTTTGATGCTTATATGTATAATTTTAATATATTGCTAAGAAAAAAATTCACTTACAAAATAAATTAATATAAAATTTTAAGAAAAAAAAGTATCTTGTATATTTGGTAGTTTTTAATAAGGATTTATATGTATAACCTTGAATGTTTACAATGTATTTGTAGTATATTTAGAAGTACTGATGTTTCTATGTTATTTTTAAATAAATTCTTGAAGTTCCCAGAGGCGATCGGTTGGATTGGTGAGACGGTTATTGCGAGGGAGAATATGTAGACAGCAACAAGTTGACAGTCCGTCTCGGTTGACATGTCTTTGGTAGACGGGTGGATTGCGCGAGGATTTCGCAATTGGTTCAATCAATCGACCGATGGAAAAGGGTCGCTAAAGGGGATAAGGTCCGCAATTATAAATAGGATTTAACTATTTCGCTGCGGTCGGACGTAGGGAACAATGGGTCGGTTTTAAATTGACGTTGATTGTCATATTGTCGGCAGTAAACATTTGTGTTTTTATCCATTTCCGGTGAGCGTGCTGTGCGGTCGGTTTGCTTGACTGTAGCAGTCTGGAACAATCGGTCCGGTGATTTTAATGAATGACCAGGCGAAAAATAAGTTTTGCCAGAGGATTTAATGGCATTCGGGAAATGGTGTGTTTGTGTTTAATAGATTATATGGCGGCTGCATTGAATGCGGTGGATGCGGAGGAATTGATTCGCTTTTCTGCCAATGGACTGTGTGAGCTTAATTATTAACAGATGTGTGACTGCGTTATTACCGAAATGGTTTAAGTGAGACTTAGGCCCTATTTGATATTTGATTCATTCATTATTCCGACTTTATTTATCCATTCATTTTATTATACTATTATTTGATTGTTTTTTTTTTACTTTTCGAACGAGAGGATGAATAGGTTTTAATAAAGACCATAGATTATAGGGTGCGGCGTGGCGCGGTCTTATGTGGTGCGATTATGCTCGAAATTTACAACGCTCAGCGTTAAATATAAAGCACATCATGTAACAAGAATGCAGCAAATGTGCTTCTGGGATGGAGCAAAAATATGAGAGCAATGTCGCTTTTCATAAATTACCGCCATCTCCCTCGAACTCGCCCTTCCACATCCAACAAGCAAACCAGAAATTGTTCAAATAATTTTATACCGAACACATATCTCAAGACCATTAACGTCTATTCCGTTTCATTACTCACACGTAGCCGAATCGTTGATGCGAGGGGGTGGGCGCGAGTCCGGACATTGTGCGCCCGGATTTCGCAAACCGTGGGTCCCGGGTCCTCGATCTACTTTTGAATAGTTTTAAAGCATAATGCCCGTGTCTCGAGAGGGATATATTTGAATATTCGGGGACGCACAAACAAAAGGAACCGAGCTCGCGTTTCTTCCCTTTATCCAAAATTTAATCGATATCGGGACCAGCAGCTTTTAATCGATCCATCCAACAATCACTAAAATTAATTTCAAACTACACCATAAATGCAGTTTACTAAAAATAGATAAAAATCGATGGCAGCTGCCGCCATCTGTCGTCCTACATTCTAAAATTGTCCAATTCCCATACCAGGCACTCTGGAGATATCCCAAAAAAAAACGTGCGCGTTCTGGTCGATTTGCAAGTTACAAGTGAAACCTCTTAATATGCTTACAGCAAAGCTTTATAAAGGTTAAATCTGTGTTTAATTAACCACTTGGGAATACACAACTTAATTCGTTATACTGAAATTTCATTATGCAGGATAAAAAAAAAATTAGACAACTTCGCCCAAGCTCCAGGAAATTGCTATTTGATCGGAATTTGACCTACATTAATTAAACATAAAGCAAGAAATATAAAAAAAAATGCAATATATTTATTAACACAGAATGTAAATTTATTTATATATTTTAAGAAATAAAAGTATTTAAGGTAAAGTAAATAAATCGTTGAGTTTGCAGTATTTTGTATGATTTGGTCAAAGAGAAATAATGGTAGCTTCAGTAATTTTACGTGATCTCCTTTTCTGCCAGTCGTGAATAGCTGAGCTGAGTTGATCCGATCAACTTTCTGCACGGCTGATCCGTCCGCTTGCAGTAAGCGCATCTCCCTCCATACACATTGAATAATAGTCGTTTATTGGTGATTTTTCTTTGAAATAAACCTTGTTAATTTTAACGAGGATTATGTAATATTTAAAATAAAATCAACGAATATTTATATTTGTCAGATTTATTGACACATTTCGTAAAAATGCATAATGGTATTAGTTTTCTTTGGTGGCGTAATGAGCATGTTTTGATTGAGCCACGTTTCAACGTATAAATCCTGACTGCATTACACGTGGATAACATAATATCCATACAGACAGGCACGTATATAAACGCATCATTCGACCAATTATTGCGTAACACGTGGCACGCGCCGCTGAATATTTGATGGTGGCACGTCGATCCTGCGCGATTATTGTTTGAGCTAAGAAAGTCGGCTTCAGGCAAAGCATGCATATGCATGCATATTGGATCCTGGCCGAGGAGAGCGTGTAAACATTCAGCGATAAATTTTGAAATCTCTCCAAGTGCATTTGTTGTTGAATGCGAACTGAAATACACGCTCATATTTACATAATGTGAACTTTGTTTATGTTTAGTTTATAACTTATACCAGTGCCTTCAGCAGTTGGGCCACATTAAGGGAGGCTCAAATGTAGGGTTAAAAGTGAGCCCAACTGCCGGGGGCAGCTGCCGAGCGAGCGGAGCCTGTCAGGTTCATCCTCGATTTAAAACCAACCCTATCATTCTCACCCCCGCGTACCGCAGATGCAATCGTTACAAGCCCCCTCGGACCCGAACTCCAATTAAAAAACAGTCTCAATCTCCGGAAGAGTTAACTAAAAAAAATGCATATGCATGTATGTATATGTACAACAACAAAAAAAATACACGCAACGAATAAGCGAAGAGGAAACTAAAATATTGCTTATTTAGGATGTGAATCCTTATATATATACAAAAAAACTTATATAAAGCGTAAATAATGTAAAACACATTGAATAAACGAATAGTAAAAATAATGCTAGTGAATGCGCCGTTTATATAGAATGTGCATATGTATATATCCGAACATGGAGAGAAAAATCTGGCTTCTATAGAAAAAAAATAAATAAAAATAAAGCGGATAATTACAAGGCTCGCTATATACAAACAGGAAAACTAAAATGGAGTCTTCAATTAAAACGGAATACAAAACTTTCGCGCAACTATAAATTCATTAAAAGTTTGCCGGAGCGCGCGCGGACCGCCGCCTCCGCCTCTGCCTCCGCGCGAGCCCCGTTTTATTTCTATGGGCTAATTTTATTTTTAGCTGGTACTAATTGATGCAGAATAACTGTTTAACGCTTCAGGGTCGATTCCCTTAGCGCAATTAATTAAATTCATTCCTAACTCACTTTCACATTGCTCGCAAGTAACACACTTTGTACATAGGCCTTTAGCTTGTTCCATCCATCCGCGCGAGAAACCTCTATCCTTTTGAATACAATACTCTCTTGAATTCGAACTTTCCGTCACCGAGAAAGATAAACTAACTTTTAATTCGTACTTCCTCAATTATTCGAGTGGATTAACCACAACTATATATTCTACAGTTTACAAGTTGATCATATAGATTATTTTAATTACATAAAAAAAAATCTGAAAAAAAAATTTGATGTAACCTAAATAAAATTTAATTAAAAAAATAAATAAAGCGAGCAAAAAGTTGTTGATGAAACTAAACAAATTGTTTGGCTCCGAATTACAAAATAATATTAATTAATAATTTGTATACATTCATATTTTGTATATGGTTTCTGTAATTATAATAATAAATTGAAATTTAAAATATAACTGCAGATTATACAAAAATGATGTGGGTGAAAATTATTTATTTAATGCGCTCCATGCTAATGCCTATAAAATAATCCATCGAGTGCATAACATTATTGACAGTGTATATTTTTTTTCATTTAATTTTCCATTAAAATTAATCTGACAAAACATTTAATGAATATATTAAATATATATTAAAGAATGGTTAAGTCGCCCTACCCACGGTTCGAATCCTGGTCAAGCCAGACCCTTTGTGAGTCCTCTCGGTGCTTCCAGCAATAGGGCCTTCGTTCATCCTTGAATGGACAGTCAAATGAAAGAGGTTCAGCGTATGAACATTCAGCCAAATTGATGGACAGACAAAGGGAATAGTGGAATGGCATCAATATACTGAAGTTAACCTACTAGACGGCAGCCAACCAACAAATTACAGAAGAATATAATAGTAAAAACTTCCATTGGGAAATTTACCAATTTCTCTACCGCCATTAGATTGAATTAATGTTTGCAAGAATAAAATTTTAAATTAAATATACTAAAAAAAATGTTTAAAGAATATACGGAAAAAAGTAATTGAAAAATTGATATTTTATTATGGAGAATTCATGAGATTTAAATTATTCTTGCGCAATATGATGGACGCATAAAGAAGACTGTTAAAGTGCCTATTTTCAAGCTCTTTTCCGTACCTTCGTTAAATCTAAGAAGAATTATTACAGCCGTAAAATTTTTATGTAACGCGTTACATGGCAAAATTGACTGTCCTCTTAACACTATAAAATATTACCATTAAGACAATGTATACTTTTAAAGCGAAAACTAAGATTTTGTCAAATTGAAAATTAATTAAATCAATTAGAAATTTATAAATATTTCAATAAAATAATAAAAATTCAATGAATTTATAGTTATTTCGAAATGCGGTCCGTTTATTCCGCTGCAATTGTATCTAAATAAACAGCGAAATCTAATCCGCATGTAATTACATCCCGGTTAAAGCGGGTTAATCCGAAACCATTTTAAAATAGATAGCCCATTCCGCGGTGCCAAAAAGCCCCATACACATCGACGTCCCAAACCATTAAATATGCATTGGACCAATTCCCAAAAAAAAAAAATTCCAACATATTTTCTGGCACATTAAATATTAATCTGCACGTTTTCTTTATATATATTTTTTTCTCCCTCTTTTCAGCGTTACGCAACTTCTCGACAGCTTGAATATCCATTATTCGAAACGAGTGAATTATATAATAGCGAAACGTTAACGCCGCGTGATTACCTGATTGCTCGGTGTTATATTATTGTCCACCAAATATTTATTTACAATAAACGTGCAAATATTTGTTTATGTCATGTTTTTTTTGTTGTATACCATGATGAAATAGTAAATACTTTACGTAACTATTATATTTCAATCAGAGCGGACTTTCATTACAAATTGGATTGAATTCAGAGAAAAACGTGTTATTTATTTTATTTATATTTTTTATTGCATTTGTTGTTACTGAATTTGCACATTTGAATTACACTAATCGTGTTGAACTGAAATTACTCTAATCGTGTTTAGGTCAATCAATGTCGGCGTCTGCTCGAAGTACGCTGCAAAACCGCAATTTACAAAACAGAAAATATTGAAAAACCAACAACATGCGATTTGTCCTATGCGATTGCTGGAAATAACAACAAAAAAAAATATAAAATATATACGTACAACCCGCAATTTGGATTATTTCCACGAGTTCAATTACCTTCCGCTCGGAATACATCAGATTCCTGTATAAAGCCGTGACCTATTCATGAAACGAAGTTGGAAATTATATACTAGATTAATATTTATGTTATACAATTTACTTATTATTAAAAACTATAATTTTCAATTTGACAAAATACAACAAAATTAAACAAAAAAAACTCTAAAATTTCTTAAAACATAAAATAATTATAGAAAATTAACTTTAAATTTATTTCTTGTATAAAATCAGAACTGAACATAAAAAATTTGTAAAATTCCCTAATTTATGGCGAAGTAAATTGAGGTGACAGGTAAATTTGATTAACTAATCTTTATATTTAAATTAAAAATATGGGTATGTTTGTTGAACTATTGTTGAAATGCCTTCATCGAAGTTTTGGATAGGTCTAGAATGGGGAAAAGGTATTTGCTAAATGATTCCGGCACGGCTGAGTGATGTGCCGTAGCAAATTTGCCACGTATTCTGTCCATGGACATGGCTAATTTATTTGCAATTACTGTAATGTATTGATCGCTCCATCTGGTGATAATCCAAGGAATCATTCAGGCCGACCGTCGTTGTCCTTTAACTTCTGACATTACGACGCTGCCTGGAGCCAAGACATGGATGTTCTAAATGAAGGGCTGCGGTCGCCCGAAATGCCAGAGGAACTCGCAATTAATTCTAACTGTTTCCGACATGTCTGCACGCAGATTCCGCATGTGCCAGTGCACCAGAAGGGAACGATTTCATTAAAGGATGGTATAATAAAAAAAAAATAATGAAGAAGAAGATGAGTATAATCGTACTCGTAAAGCGCGATTATTTATAGGGAACGGTGAATAAACGACATAAAAAATTAACGGCTGTCCTCCACCGCGTAAGTGTACTGCGGATTCGAATTTTATCTTCACTCTAAGCAGCGTTAACGTCCTCGTTATATTTAATTAGCTAATTAATTGATTCATTAGAAAGTCTTGTGGATGAAAATATAAAATCTTTTGAAACTTATCCTTGTAATCCTTGTAATCACTTCATATTATTGAAAAAAAAAAACTTTAATTACATTTTATGCATTGCAATGAATAATTTTAAAGTATAGAATTTCATATGAAATTCTGGTTGTTGAAAAGTGGGGTCATCAAAAGGAAACAATATTTGTAGTAATATTTTTCGGAGTGATCGCGGAAGGACGCAATGAATTGGTCAATAAAGCCGGAATCAATTCCACGCCAGGATAATCTGGCCGGTAATCTGGAAGTGGCGCTTTGCTCTGTATGGATATTGCTACACGGCGTCGGCTGATGAAGGAATTTGGGTTGAAGGTATGAAAGGAAGGGCCGACCCCTTCATTAAACACAACAAACGTCGGTGGCGGTGGCGGCGGACCGACCCCCCGTTTTGTACCATACCCATGTTCGGCCAAATTGCCTCTACGGATGTTTTTATTTAAATTCCCCCGGCGCGTTTACATTATTCAGTTATGCATAAATACTTGTGATATTTAAATAAAACATATATCTGAAATCCGGATACGAAAATAAAAGCAGCAGCGAATAAACAAAAATATGGGGAAACAACGGCATCGCGTATTTATATACACGTAGAAGCACTGGACGTAGACGGGAAAGGGTGCATGTGAGAGGGATGAGGTCAAGGAATAAATCCAGGACCGCTTCGTGTATTCATGCTCTTCACCGAGTCAATTAGAATTAAGGACGGCAAAATACATTTTTATCCTGCGAATATATCAAAATAACTCCGTTCTCTCCGGCGATAAATCAAAAAGTACGGCGAGCGGAGGAAGAAGAGAACAAAAAAAAAAGGATAGAAGAGAGAAAAAATAAAGCGGAAAGGAAGGGTGGACGTGGAGGAGGTGGGAGGCATGCGGGCCCTATTTATCTTGAAACATTTTTCGGGACAAGGTATGGAGTGAGAGTGAGAAGGAGAGAATGTGCACGCCACGGAAGGATTAGATGATTAACAAGGATCGAGTGGACAGGATCCAGTAAATATTTCATAACATTCCGCCGGAGTCGTCTGGGCATAAGAAATAACTTGTTATCTTCACGTTCCAAAAACTTTCCGGGGACGGACTTCTATTCCGTTCCGTCTGAAATGGTGTTATCTAGGGACGATTAAAGGGCTTACGTCGCCTCATGTTTTTATTTTCGTTCCATTACCATTCTGTTTATGCGCCTCGGTGGATTGGCGAGACACTACCAACGAGAGCCGCAAACGCGGTCGACAGCAATAATAAACAAATCGGCAATTATTTTAATCGAATCAAAACTATTTTCCCATTCGATACTTTACAAATTTATTCATTTCCATTTTGTTTGTTTGTTTGGGGCCCGCGCTCTACCTTCACAAAATTGTCTAAATTGATTCCAATTTGCATTCGAACTTTATTTATATGTATAACGCACTGGCGAATAACAAAAACGTGCACTCCACCATCGGGTTTTCATTTAGATTGCTTTTATTCGCCACATCGATGAAAACCAAACACCTATAATTCGATACGATGAAATGGAAAATTCACTGGATTTCGGGTAAATAACACCCACCATTATCTATTTTCATTGTACCCATTTTTTTGCATTCTATTTTACAATCCGTTCAGATAAAAGGGCGATAAATGATACAATATTGCTATAATAAGCACAAAAAATAAATATGTTATTTCATGCTACAATCTATTATATAAACAAGCTTAAAATAACGAATTTTACTAAATAAACGAACAATAAACTTAAAAAAATATTTTTATTTTATCCATCAAATAAATGATAATATTAATGAATAATTTTAAATATGAATGTTAATACCGTTGGGGATTACAATAAGAAAATGCAGTGCACGGGTCCCTTATGTCACAGTTTTCATTATTCAATTCAAATAATGTTTCATCGAATCTCGATTATCGTTGAGCTCTGAAAAAAAAGTTTTCCATGAGATCAAATATAGATGAGCCACAACCTGTTCATATTGACGTTCTGAAAACCTGAAAAAATAACAAACGAACGAACAAACACAAAAATATCCAAAAATACACACAATCTCGAATATTTTTTTTTTGTTTGATTTAAATAAATAAATATAAATAAAGCCAATGCAAATTCGGAGCGCGGAAACAAATTGGAATTTCAAAACGGCGAGCATTCCACGATACAACGCTATTTCGACAAGATTCCGTTATGGTTCTGCTTCCAATGAATGCAAGATTGCAATTGATTGTCGGAAGTTCATATAACTGGCTAAAATCAAATTTACTGTGGAATCATATATTTTTTTTACATAAAATTCAGTGTCTTCTCGTTTTGGTGTATTTGGTGTATTGAATAATAATTATTAAAGTCAAATGTTCAGACTTCAATAGACAAGTAAAAAAATAAGCACAAAAAAACCTTTCATATTAATATTATTAATAAAAATACATTAATTATAAATTGAGAGTTTATATTATTCGTAATGCTTTATTATGTTATATAATTTTCAAAACATTGGTAAATCTAAGATTTTAATTAAAATTAATGAAATGTATGTGTATATGATCAAAGGGTACCCGGAAGAGGGGATATAAAGTTCATCAGGATTATGATTTTTGAACGTAATTAAGTTTTGGCCAGTTTTTGATGTTACTCGGTGTTTTCATCATCTCATTAGGATAATCCAATGTTCCCAGCGGCTACTTGACGTTGTCTTTCATATAGATTTTTTTTTTGTTGATGAGGATGGGATTTGGAGAGGTGATTTAGTGGTTCGGGTCTGATCAGCGAGATGGATTTGATATGTCGAGGTCGGAGGGTTGAAACGCCCTCGCGGCACTGATTTCAATTTGCATAAGTGTGGGTCCCATCGATATTTTGTGCGGAGGTAATTAAAGCAATTGACGTTTCGAGAGCGGAATCTGGGCCAAGCAAACATACGGAAATCCGAAAAAAAAAATACATATATATATATATATATTTAGGTGCATGGCTTCAATGGGTGCATTCGATGTAATATCGCATAAATCGCAAGACGTCCTGCTCGTGGGACTCGTGTCCTTAGAACACGCTCCGATGTCCTCGAGGTATTTGTATAATATGCAGTCGGATGGGCAAGAGGCACGTGCAGGAATCACCCAGGCTGGGAATTGAACTTTTACCTTCGGCCAAGGAAATCCGGCTCTGCTCTGCAGTTAACCATTGTTGGAAGAGTTACTACGGAGCCGTGGCCATTCATCACCTCCGCGCATCTCTTCTTCTCCCTTTTTTTTTTCATATCCTGCAGCTCCCGTAGGACCCTTCCACCTCGAGGATATTACATAATACAAGCCTCATTTTCGCCGACTCACCGAAATTTAATCGCAAATTTCTTGTAATTACTCTCCTAACCCACGACCATACATCACATCATTGATTATCAATTAGCGAATAATCCAAACATACATCGCGAATGAACTATTAGTACTTCCTTAAAAAAAAAACAAAAATATTATTAATGATTTATGTCAAAACGTTTTTAAATTCTTAAATAATAATAATTTATTGGCCAAACATTAATATATAAGAAGAAGAAAAAAAAAGTACATTTTATACATAAATAAATTTTAACATATTATAAAAATATATATCAATAGGCTGGCCAAAGGGCAGAAAAATTCTTAAAATTTCTTTGATATTTTATTTTAGGACAATTTATTCACTTATTTTTCTAAAAAATAACTTTTCATCATTTTTTTTTTAAATTTGACCTTTAAACTTCAAAGCTAAGTCTAAATTAACTTAGTTAATGACCTGTTTTGTAGGGAATTGCGCGAAAATTTGATTAGGTACACCCTGTATAATGGGGGGTGGTTTGAAATTAAATGTAAAGTGGGAGAAAACGCGCAGGTGGATCCAATCAGCTGCAGTTTTCGGTGTGGCGCGGGGGTTTGTGGAATAAAGCAATGGGCAACTAAAAAGTGGATCCACTTTTATTTGACTTTCCAGAGGGTGTATATAACTCCGTGGAAGTTATATTAAGTTCCATGGGGGTGTGGGTTTTTTGAATTAATGCCGCACATAAATTTCGCCAGCCCCAGTTTCCGGTTTGTTTCGCGAGCGCACCACCGCCAAACAGCGAAACAGTAGCCATTCTTCATCCTCTCCCATCAATCCAGGATATCAAAATTCCAGCTTATCCTACTCATTATAATCTTTATAACTAAAACACAAATCCATATTAATCTTTTAATATATTAAAAATTATTCTCTATATGAAGTGTAAATAAATATTTGAAAATTTCACAAAACAATTAATATTAAACGAATTCTAATTAAACAATACAATTGTTGTCTAAAACAAGTTTAGTATAGATGAAATAAAACAACTTCAAACTTAACAATAAGTATTTGTAAATAGCTTTGCAAAGTATATATATATTTGTTTAAATTATCGTAGCGCTACCGAAGTTAGTTAGTGATGCATTTGGTGAGTCATTGTAGTTTTCCATCAGCTGCACTCAGTGTTGGAAGAACAAAGGACCTGCTTCCAACGCAATTGCAATCCGGCCTCGACGAGTCAAGTGAGGACAGTTTAAGTTGAGTGTTCATTTATGCTAAAGGTTTTCAATTTCGTTTCAGCGGAATGTTATTTACACACCCAGTATACATTACGGATTTCGTACGCAAATGAAAACTGAAATTATCCAGGAATAGAGTAAATACATGTTGATTAATTTAGTTTAATATTCAATTCGAAATAATTTGATTATGTTTTCTATCAATGTATATTATTTGCTTTCATAAACATTTGTATAAATCTGATAGTTATTAGATATAAACGAGCTACTGAAAATAAGCCGAAGGATTTCAATAGAGCCGCTAAAATACTGACAAAATTTCGAGAGCAGCACTCGATAAATTAATCTGCACTTGAACTGAAAACTAATGCTTTACTAGTTGAAACCCTAAACAGATAGATTAACGAAATACTCGTTTCGCTAGTTATGAATTTAATTTTTTTTTTTGTTATGCAATCGATTTTTGTTTTGTTTATTAAAAGATGAGGCAATTAAGCATAATTAAAATCGCGATGTATACTGCTTTCTTTGCTCTTCTTTTCTTTTGTTGATACCTCCTTGGATGAGTTTCAAAGGGAAGCCATTTATACGCAGCTTAGCTTTGTCCGGAGAATCCTCCGTCGCCTCCCAACTTCTCACACTCTCCTCTCAATTCCCATCTTTTTTTTTCTCTTCCCCTTTCCACTCGACGTCTTCACGAGCAAAACTCCACAATACCGAGAAAACTCCAAGGAAATTAGTTATCAAAATATATAAATGTTAATTAAATGACATCTCTTTGCGAAATAAGCAATTAAAGTAATAAGAAAACCCCAGTGAGTTGGAGCCGCTTCTTTCATAACAAAGCCTTATCCTGACCCTTAGCCAGACATCCCCGAGACGGTACCTCCTTTAATTAATCGTCCTCGTTAAATCATCGTCGCCCACTTTATAGGTGAGAGTGGAAGGGGGTTGAAGGTGGATAAGCGTCTCTACATGTACAAGGGTCCCCTCGGCGATTTAAACCTCCGCCGTCTCAATATTTCTTTGAACACCATCCCCATTTATCATTTTAAGACAAACACAAGAATAAGCATGCCGGCAAAAGAGGGTGGAAATAAAAATTCGGTGTGGTGTAATACCACACAACGCATTGTTTCTAGAGTTTTACATCCCTCCTCAAGACGCACACCCTACATTGTGCGTGGTCCCCCATTATTTTGGCAACCGTCAAGGATATCCGATTCGCTTGCTACATTTTTTCATTCCTCCTCCCTTTTTGGCCATCGCCGGCATTAAAATACGCAATAAGGATGACAGAAATTAAAACATATATTTGCTTCAGGAAATATGTACTCTTTTTATAAACACTCCTTAAATCCAGATAATTTATTACCAAAAACGAGGTGCTGACAAATTAATTATTTTAATTTACCAAATCATTATAGTTACAGATTTACATTCTATTGCGTCAGATTAAAATCTTGATCAAACTTTATCGTGAATTCAAGTTTTTATATAAAAAAACTTCTCACTAAGGACAGTTGATTAATACCAAAGGCTTTCGTAATATAATAGAATAGTATGTCATGAAGAAAAATGATGCAAAGTGTCGAAAGCTTTGGTGATCCTCTTCACTAATCTCCGCTGCATTCATTTTTGTAAGGACAAATTCAGTGGCTCTGAATCAATCCATCTTACACACGCCAATAACTGGGACACCGATAAAATTTCCTAACGCAAATTGTCGACTGGATCAGAGCTTCCAACGTTTTACCCATGAGAAAAATACATCCTTGCATTACCGGAAATGCGGAGACTACACAATAGCAAAGAGATACATGATTTAATGTCGGGAGACAGAGAGAGAATTCTTGTGAATCAGAAGTGGTATGATTGATCGAGGGATTAATTTGCGCCGTGATTAATGTTTAGGGGATTTCGCTGGGTTGGATGTGTCACGTGAAGGGATGCGGCAACAACGGGTGGCATTCTTTCCACTTGCCACTCAAATAATGTATGCAAATGCCCGAGTCCTTTGCAAAACAAACAGGAGGTGGTAGAGAGTAATCCATGTTAACTAATTTAAATTACAAATCTACACGGAAATAAATATATTTCGCAATGAAAACCCGACGAGGATTTCGCGAGTGCGATGAAATTAAATTCAAGCGGGTAAAAATAGAGCTGCGTCGGATGGACACAGGGGGTGGCTGCATACGAATGATTCCTACCCTCATCCCCCTTTTTTTTGCAAAGAGAGAAAAATAGCGTGCCAACCTCAAACATGTTGTTGCTCTGGGAGGTTAATATATAACCCCCTTCGGTGATGTGGACAATTCCGGTTTCTTGATCCCTTTTAATTAAAAGCAAACCTATCTGGGTTCTATCGCGCTTATTGGTACCATCTAAATGCTCGACGAGCTTAGGGATGCTAATACCTACCACTCAGTGCATTCCAATGACTTCATAATATGTCACGCAATCGAAGGTTCTCTGTAGTTAACTTAACATTAGCATAATTTAAATTCCTGCTCTTTGAGACTTATCGCCTCAATCATCAGATCAAACAAAATGGAATAAAACGCTCGAGCTTATTCTTTCCTTCAGACTCTATAAATATTTATTATTATTATGAAGTAAGCTTTTATAATTTACTTGTATTTAATACACTACGTTATAATATACATCCAATTTCAGATTGAATAAATGAAATGGATGTGAAAATGTATTGCTATCAAATATACATAAATAAATGAAGTTTTACTGAGGCGCATCTAGAGTTCTAATATCATGAAGTTGTAGACCCCTTTGAGTAAACAAGATTTTTTTTCAACGAAATGGCGATGTGGGAGTCGCAAGGATCAAAGCAGCAGCACACGAGCCTCACAGACATTCCAGATACCAGGTCGCAGGTCCCTTTGTGCCTCCCTTCACCAGAAAAAACGCGTTGTGAAATTGTCGTAAAAAAAATAATAATAAAAGAATCCACCTAGTTGCATTCATAATTATATAAAAAAAATCCGAAACACAGGACAAGATGATATAAAAAGTGTAGTACAGTTGATTTTACTCAAGATTCAGAATATTTATACTTGAGTATGATCAACAGAAATATTGATATTTGAGTGAAGAGATGTTTTTTTTTTCTGAGTTAGGATCGATGGATCATCTGGTGTAGTTTGGCTTAAAGTAATGTTGCCGGCCACATGTTTCTCTATTTAGTTTCCCAGAAGTTGCGGGTCTGCATCATCAATATTTGTCGGTGGCGCGCCTCCCGCAGAACCCCACCATCGACACTTTAATTTAAAAAAACAAAGTTGGCAGCGCCGACTCCGTCCCTACAATATTCGTTTTATTTATACTTCGCGGCGAACCCCATTGAAACTTCCATCATTAATCCGGTCTGCCGACGTAACCGCGCGTTCCAGAACCACCGTAATTCCCGCAATAATACTCAAACACCTTTATTGCATAACGCCGGAGTGCGCAGAACCTTAATGCCAGGTGCAACGAACGTCTAGTGTCAGGGTGTACGGAAACAAAGGCAGAAGATGAGCAAAGCAAACAACAACGATAACAACAAAATAAAGGGACACGAATAAACGAGTAGGAGGGAAAATAAAATTTGAGAGTCGCAGGAATGTCATGTCATTACTATCATTAAGCAGACGGCCGTGAGGGATCCTCTCTCAAGCCAGGATTTCATTCCCACCATCCTGTGACCCCAGATGATATTGGTCCCTGATTCAGCTGGAACGGAGCAGAAAAAGAAGCGAAACAAATAAAGAATGAGAACAAACGAAACAAACAAAAAAAAATCCACAACAACAACAACGAAAAACTCTGAAAGCTTTATAATAGGTTTCCAACTATGGAAACGGATCTAGATTTCCTATTGTGTCTCGTCTGCTTCATTTAATTATTTCACGTCAATTAGGGTTCTTCTTTGCAATCACATATCGATATAATCGATCCGGTATATTTATTAATCATCGGGATTCCATTTTCTATATCGTTTATTTCAATTACCCGATATTGCCAGACGATAAGATCGGGTAATAAATGTCAATTGCGGTAGGTGTCAATAATTTACAGTCAACGTATACCTAACATTGTTTTTTTTTCTTATTGCTGCTATTGTTGTTGTTCTTTCCTTTTGCCTCGAAAGTTTACCACGGCTTATCCTGGACCCGATTTAATCACCCAACAAAAGACTCATTTTATATCCGCAGTACGTTATAAAATTTATTATTCTTCGCTTCAGCTTTGCAGCTAGTAAAGTGCAGGACAACGCAGCGACTTGCTCTTACAATTTGTCAGACAGATAGAGCCATACCGCACCGTAGTGTCCTAATAAAATTACCGAAAGACTCGCAGTTGCAATTTATCAGACGAGCGCTCTAAAAGATAGCTTCAATATTAATCTCCAAACTTGGTAATTTACAATATTATTATTATATCTACTTTTTATTATTTATTTATTTTTATAATATGTATTTCAAATTGCAAATAGCTTAAATAAGAATGATTTGTTTTGCTTAATATTTACGTCTGTTGATGTCGTAATCGTTAGATGCATAATAATCAAGTTTATTATGCAACTGCGTCCGTTGATGAATGACTTTCTACAAAGCCATTTTGAAATAATAGCATGCAATTTAGTTTGATAGCCGAAACTAGAGCAAACATACTAATGAAGCAGCATATATCCATACGTAAATCAACAGATCATAACCTTCCGTGATAAACGAGTGCAGTTTGCTCAAAGTAAAGAATTTGAGCAAACAATAGCCCCAATAGCAGAAGACGTGATTCGAAATTGTCGACGTGACATTCGAATTTGTCAAGTTAACATGAAACCCTTTTGGGATTGATCAACACGCTCATTATTATTATGATTGCTTTCTGTTTATTGCCTTTGGAGAAAACAATAATTAAGCCGTGTTTGTGGTGTATATGATTACATTCATTATTCAACTAATCGCTGGCGCGTCCATTGATTATTCCCTCCATTGTTTCCATCGGACAGACATAATCTAAGCACATCGCTGTGTCCTATTTATTCATTTATAGTTTTTTTGTCTTTCCGTTTATACAAAGTTTATTAATAATACAGACATGCTTATATTATTTCCACGCGACTTCCATTTATCGTTGGGCTATTAAAGCCTGGGGATTAATGCAACTGGAAGCGTCCTCGAAACGTGAGTCGGCTCCAGACGACGGAATGAACGACACTTGATAGCCATCAATTCATTTGCCTTCTTCCACTTTTATTTTCCTCTTCTGTATACCTCCAAATTGCTTCTGAATAATATATTTAGCTTTGGGAAAATGGAAAAGGAGGTGAGGATCAAAGATGGAGAAGATGGCCCTGCACGAACGAACGAAAAAAAAAAAAAAGAAGTGAAATAGGAGGAGAAAAAGTATGCGGTCGGATCAAGGGAATTACCATGAATTCTCGTTAGACTTACTGCTATACATATATGGAGAGGGTGTGTGCATTTGTGGCGAAACCGAATCAGTTTGCCAGCGGCGAACTTTGTCGGCATTCAACTAATTGAACTGACTCCTAAACTAATTGTGTTAAACATACTTGAAACCTTTCAAATAATCTATAGGTTATATTTATCTTTAAAATAAAAGAAAAATTATCAGGTTTCATCTAAATTAATTAAAAATTTTATTTGAATTATTGAAAAATTACAAATTTAACTTTATTATAATATAATCACATTAAAGTCGATTCATCTTGAAAAAAACAAACAAAGACGGTAATAAGGCTATTATGAATTCATTGGTATTCCGACATCAATTTGGGAGGGAAGACGTTCTTAAATTTGAATAAGTAATTGGAGGTTGAGTACAGGTCTGTTAAAGTGTGAGCGTTGAAAATCCGCCATCATTTATTCATCCACGTAATTATATATTGCGCAAACACGATTTGAAATTCGGTGCACAGGTGGTGCAGTAAAAAACAATTTTTACATAATTCAAAATGATATGTAAAGTGTTTGAATTTTTGTATTGAATGCATGATTTATTTTAAAACAAACGGAAAGCTCTTATCGAAAGTTGATTATATAATAGCTGCATTCGCGGCAAATGAGAGTCGCTCAACTAATGGTGTACAAAGCGACCCGTATGGAGTGAGCTTTAATCATAATTTAGTTCCTCGTCATTACTCCGCATCGAACGCTACATTGAGTAGAGCACCGATTTACACTTTATACGTACAAATTGATGAAGAAAATTCCGTCTTGCTCTATTAAGTGTTAAATGAATCAACATTGAATGTAGGTGAAATTTGTTGAATGAGACTTTCCCTGGGAAAATCGAGTGCCTTCACAAATCATCAATTTTCTCAATAACTATACGCAACACAATTATGAATGAACATGCTAATTAAAGCTGAATGTTTGGGTTTTCTAACGTCCCATCTCTCATATTTATAACTATTACAGTATTTAAAATATGTCTGAAATGCGCGTCTTGTTCTTCCATTTTCAAATTGGGATAAAAACAAAAGTAAATAACTAATTGATACCATTTAAAAACTAAATTAAAGGTGGAAGTCGAAACAAGAAGAAAACAATATAGGTTAGGTGCGTTGAGCACGTCGACAAAACAAAATAATGTGTTAAGACCTAATGTGACAAAATCCGCAATCACTTAGTTGTCAACTCAATAAATACATATCAATTAGAGATATACGTGTGGTTAGTAGAAATGTATTGGCATAGGTGGATTTATGTTAAATAGATTTGTTAAAATGTATTCGGTCAAAGGGAATTAGCGATAATATAAATAATTTAATATTGATATATATAAGGTTGGAATATATGAATAGTTAAAATTGGTGATCAAGTTTCTTCTTTAGGGAAGACGCCCATCTCCTGTGGGGACCGGCTCTCTATATTTATGACGCCCTAGGTCAAAACTTTTCGGGATGGGATTTAACGCGAAATAAATTCCGGCCGACCGAAATCTTGAAGGAGCGGTGGAAGTCCCCAGTTTTCACCCTTCGAGATGGCGGGGAAGTCTCCCTTGATTCCACCCACGCGGTGGGGTTTTTTGATGTAGGGCTTGGGTAGGCGACGAGAAGCAACTTTGCCACCTCGTTTGTCTAATGCTTTCCCCAGTTTAAAAGGGCGTGCGGTTTCCGAATTCCATTAAGTTGAAAATTTTCATAATTAATATCATGTGTGTTGAATGCGTGTATTTCGGTGGTATGCATACCATGCGGTTGACCATCATTAAATTTGTTATGATTTCGGTAGAGAATATTTCGCAAAACTGTTTATTGATTTATTAAATATGTTACAAATCTATTTATAAAAATAATTAACATCAAAGTTGAAACATCAAAATTTAACTTTCAATAATTATAATTACGAAAAAAATTATTAAGATTATCAGAAAATAATTGTGATTTTTTGATTATTTTTGAATGATGGTAATTTCTTTGAAGGAAAGACGTTTTGACGTTGAATAAAATGAATAAAATTTTCGAAGGATAATGTAATAATGCATTCAGCTTGGAAACGTTGTAGAAGTGGAGCTTTTCAATGATGCAGTAACGTCCGCATCGCAAACGCGAGACAATATGCATTATCCGATTGCATCTATTTAAACATTCCATATATATATCGAAACAGCATTTTGTATTTTGTGTTTGTATTTACATTGGCATTTGTATTTTCAGCCACTGCCGCCTCCGCTTGGAGGTAATTTAAAGTGAAATACAGAGTGTTTTACATTTTATAGTGGATGTTTCTACTGAGGATTGAGATCTAGATACCGAGTGTAATTAGTGCTGCCGCCGTTCCTGTTCCACTGGCTAAGGCTCGGCGATTGCCGCCTCCTCATCCCCTTTATTCTCATCTTCCACCTTCTCTGACGTCGGTACAGTACAGCGCGTTAAACAATAATTTGCATTTGTTCAGTTGCCACCAGTTTTGCATGAAATATTTAAACGCGCGAAGATTCAGTGCCGCGAAAATTCCAGAACGCTCGAAGGGGAATCCCCGTGCACTTTCTGTAATTCCGCTGCAACGCTTCGCCGCCTCCCCCTCGTCACCGTTGCCGTTTCTACCGCCTCCTCGACCCGCATAATCTTTATATTTATGAAAATTCGATGCGCGAGCACGGAATAGGAAATCTCCGAAGTCTGGGTCTTCCTTAAATCGGACGGATCATTTTTCCATAAACCGGCTATTTGCGGTGTTAAGTCTACTGTAGTTAACGTATGCTGTAGTAGGCACGTATTTGTGTTTATCATGCATGTGTTAACACACCTGAACACCAACAGCCAGTGGCGTAGAAGTGATATAAACCAATCTGAACAATAGACAAACATATACCGACATACGTATATATATATACATGCTTCCATACATACGTGCGCATACGTATAAACAGGATCCATGCAATTCCGCAACTGAAATTTCACATACGCAAATCCGCTCGAATCATAATGCGTTTTCCATATTCAATAGATTTTAATGACTATACGATTACGTTTCGTATGCAACGACTCGACGTCACCCAATTAAATCATCATCTACTCATCTTACCATAATCCATACAAAGCTGAAACGAGAAAATTTACATCTCAGTCAACAATTTTAACTGATAATTACGTAACTCATAATCAAACATCATATGCATATTGAATTGCTTCAAAAAGTTTTACAAATTTTATAACAACAAAATATATTATCATAAATACACATTTGAGTGATTTATTTGATTTCTGTAATTAACTTAACCCAAAGAAAGAGGTTGAATAATAATAAAATGCAAACGCAAATGAAAGAAAATATTAACGTTGTCTCTAATTGGATTTCAGAAGGAAACGGCCTCAGCAATTTCCGGCATCCTTAATTTAACGAAACAACGACTAATAAATAACTGAAATGAGTGCTATTTTCTAACAAGAACCGACGTCGCAAACGAATCTCACGCACGGCATTTCGTCCATCATTCCAAGAACGTTCGTTCCTTTTTTTTTGCCGTTTTCCATCCAATTTTTCAACGTGAAACATCAAAGCCGCAGGAACAATTAAATGTGGAGCATAGTAATAACAATAATGGTAGGGACTCGGAAAAATGATTAAAAAGGAAAGAAACATGTTGAACTAAAACGGAGAGATGAGAGAAAATAAAGAAATAAATAAAGAGACGATCGAAGATGCGAGAAATACTCACGTTATGAACATTTCTACTTTTTCCCAGAGGAAGCTTTTAATATATAATATATATTTGTAAATGTTTACTGAATCTATCAAAATAAATAATTTTATTAGTTTTATCTTTCAATACTTTAAAAGGATAGTAATAATTAAACTTTATAATATCCAATTCGTCAGTAACCTTAACTTTTAAGTTAATGTAAGCTGTAATTTGAAATATTCTGTTGGTTCATGCAGACAAAGTGATTAATAATATAAATGCGTACATGAAGAAAGAATCTAAAATTATATTAGGCTTTGGAAAAGCATATTAATAAGAAAAGCGTGTATGTGGAAATGAAATTTCGGGAAACAATGAATGCGAATTTGCTGCGCCATAGATGCACAGAAATTTTTTTTTATATGCAATATATTTATGCTATTCGAAGTGGGGTGTAGTGTTTCATATATTCATAATTTATATATCTTATATTTGGTTTTAATTAAGCCGGCGAGAATCCGTAGGATATATAACATATTTGGATTACGTCCCTCGAAATATTCGTTAAGTTAAAACTTAATTAAAATTAAAAAAAAAACTGTAATTTAATATCTCGCGCCCAAGAAGAAAGCAAAAGAAATATAAATATATGTACAGCAAGCAGCGAAAGAGAGAGAGAGAGAGAGGAAAAAAGAAACAAGAAGATGCAATTAAGGACGCCCGGTTTTATTATCATGCCGCCCCCATTATTACGTTTAATTTTTGTTTCCAAGTTTACGCTTACGTTTTTTAGCTGTTGTCCATTTTTTCATATTCTTCTTATTCTTATTTTTTGCCGGTTTAGTTCGAGATCCTTACGATATTGATTTTGCGGCGAATTTTAGAGGATAGCTTTTTTTTTTTTTGGGGATGAGCTTCAGATGAGGAATGTCCGAGACGAGGGAGTATTTCGATGCTAGTTAAAGTTCGATTGTCGGTGAAAAATTTATGAGAGAAATTCATAAATGAAGTTTTATGAAAGGGCGAGAGGAAAAGTTGGGCTCTTAAAACTATTTTATGAAGAGAGTGAGAGGGGTTGAGGGGTCGGAACTGAAGGGGGTTTGGATGTGTCGCGCCGCCGACCATTTTGATGGATCAATGAATAAATGGGTTGGAACCGTCCTATTATTTTTAACCCTCGGTTTGGATATTGCTTCCGCAAAAAAAGCGCACGCGGCCGTACCGAAAATAATGTAACGTCGTTACCGTTTCGCGCTCTATTTCGAATATTTTTCAGATGGCTCTGGTCCCTGGTGTTTTTGCGCGATCCCGAAATACATGTATATAAATAAAATGAACTATGGTCGAGTTCGCAGCACCGACACTCACATATATCACTTGTTGTTGTTGTTGCTGTTGTTGTTTACAGTTTCCTTCCTGGTCGGTTCGCGTTTGCACTTCCATGCTCTCTCCCTTGCACCGTGTAAACAACAGAACCCGCACATTCTTCCCGCTTCCGAGCTTTGTCTACTTACGACCAGACCCGCAGTTCTGATTTCTTTTTTTTTATTTGTCCACCATTGCTGTGGCTAGTTTATTCACTTCGTCCAACTATTGTCCTAGAAATGCGAAATCTTGTTGCATATCCATGTCAATATAGTCATTGAATTCACTCTAGTTTCTATCACCTAACTACTTGTATATAGGATACAACAAATGAGAAACATCGGTAATGGTATCAAATGAATATTAATATTATTATTTAATTAATATAGCTGTATATCAAATTAATAACAAGTTGTAGCAATGAAACTGTGTTAAAAGTGGAGTGCAATGGATATTCTCATTGATTCCGGAAGTTTCCGATATGTATTGTGATGTATACTCATTAGTATATTATATATTAAAGCAGTAGTTTTGGCTAATAAATGGAGTGCCTATTCGGAACAATCCACAGCATTGTCATTTTGCTCCTGAATTACAATCACCCGAGGTAACGACCGCCGAATAATTACCCAGCCAGATGAATACGTCTATCCGCATTATGTAACTAACTACAACGCATAGTTGTTAAGTTGGATTGTGCAGATTCTGAGTGATGCACGGGTGGAAAGGCGCGGGCGTTTAACTCGACAAATCCTGTTTATTACATCAGACAATCGGTGCGATTTGCTTTGCGATTTGCTGGCGGCAAAAGGAAGGAGACGAGGGTCGGCAATGGAACGGTAGCTTTCCGGTTTTACCCACGACTCGCGAAACTCTAATTAAGACGCTGCAGGAATCGATAGAGGACACGAAAATTATTCGGGAAAAGAATTGTGGAATTGTGTAAGGACTTCGTTGATCAAAGAACAACTTTGATGCGCGATTTTCATTTCGAAGAATAAGGAAAACTTTATTACCTAGGGCCATTTATTCCGGCATATCTCCGACGTAAATTGACGGACGTTAAACGAATTTAAGGCCACTGCGGCGACACAATAAAAATATAACGCGAAATTTCCGCGAAGGCGCATCTATAATATATAGGGTATACAACTCGGATGTCACGTGCATAATGTAATAGCATATAATATGATGGTGCGATACACGTGGCATTTCAGGAATAGCATTAGCTGCATGCGAGATAGCCACTCGCAAAATGCAACAATAAATGTATGAATGACAACTTCTAAGATACATTTTCTAAATTTTGATCTAATAGTGCAAACAATTTAACCCAAAAGTGATATTTCTGTGTATCAAATATTCGAAGAAAAATAACTTTTTTGGTTATTTGGGTTCAAAGGTTGATAAGAGTGGTTGTTATATCAGAGGAGTAGAATAAAAAAACAAGAAAATATTGGGGTCGTGTTGAGTTGCGGGCTAAACTATTTTTACAGGATTCTGGCGTGGTGTAGTTGTGGATGAGGATGGGGGCTTAGTTAGTATTCAGGCGATCTGTAATCGTGTTTACTCGTGTTCAGAATTCAGGATTTATGCCGAATTAAATCATACTGCATATGACAAGTAACAACTGAGCCCGCGGATGACCCACTATATCAGCACCATGGCATCTTTACATCGATGTGTACATGCAAATGATCCCAATCCGAAAAGTCTTCCAACCTTTTCATCGTGCAATTCGCCGGAAAACACTTTGGGAGAACGGCTAATTTAACCGGATTACGGCTCCTACTCGCATCCGAAACTGCAGTTCCGCTTCCGGTGGATCGTCGTTAATACATTTCCAATTAATAGGGACTTATTTTTGGGGCGCGCCCCTTCAGGTCCGGTCCGAGGCGGCTGTCTCCACTCCACTCTAGGTACGAATCATATAATCCTCATATTAATCCCGCAAATAGGATTCCGCATGCACACATAATCTAATTTCATTTAATTACATTTAGAACCTTTTCACTGAGGAAGAAAAATAAACAACCGGAGTAACAATAACAACAGCAAAGAAAAAGACAACCTAACAACGGGGCGAAACCGACAGTAATTCGGATCTGGTAGAAGCAATATCAGAAAGACAGACAAATCCTTTTCCCGTTTCCCGCGCAAAATCGAATTACTTTCTCGCGATCGAAGTAATTGCAAGATCATTAATCAACGCCCGTTTATCGTTTATTAGAAAATAATTACTAATCGAATGCGAATGGGATCGATAAAGTTAATTAACTCGAAGGACTTCGGACTTATTAAAAACGAAGGGAGAGGCAACAAAAATAGTGACAAATCGAGTTATAGCCGTCTGGAAATGTAAGGACGCATTATGCAGCGATCTGATGCATAAATGATAATAAGGAAGTAGTCGCAGTGAAGTAGGAGAAGGAGGAAAAAAAAAACGCAAGAAACGTTGAAGAAAAGGGGACACAATGATGAGAAATTGCAATCTACCGGGAGCGAAGTCAAAGGATGTTTGCAACTTTTCCTTGACTTGCAGCGACACAAAGCTTTGTAGATTCTTAAGTTCTTAACCTCCTGCACCATCTTCGTCCTTGTTTTCGCAACCTTCCTCCTCTCAGAGGAATCAGCTGTGGGATTAATTTTTTCCCCTTAATATTATTCAACGTCGCGATTCGGTGTCTCCTAAATCGCTTATGTTTCCGCTTCTTTGGACTTTTTGTACCCTTTGAAAAACATCCTTGAAAACTTCATTCTTTCTCTGCAATTCAATCGCATTTCCGAATCCGGCTCTCATCTATTATTTAATATTTAATTAGATCTGCAGAATGTATTGCAATCTCTATCCTCCACCCGGATGAAATTAATTAGGACAATTTTTTTCAACAACATAAATCCAGTCTCTAGTAAAATAATTCGTAAAGAAGAATGTACAATGCGACTTCTTCAAGATTCAAACAAAAATGAAATTAGATTTACATTATACATAACCAACGTAGCTTTGTCAGCAAGATTATATTATTTCATATTCATCAATTCCTTTCCGTATAAATTATTTTTTTTAATCATAAGCAAATTTTCATTTTTCTCCAAACTATTCTAAAATAGGTCAGCAGATATACAGAAAATGTCACATCAAACATTGTATTTCTCTTTTAATTAACTTAATGAGAATTCGCTTCATTTCATACTAAATAATGAGCACGCAATTATATCCTGACATAAAAACAATCTCAATGTAATGACGCAAAGGCAAGCTTCACCATTATTTTAAAACTTATACAATCTTTCAATAAACTTTCAACTGAAAATTCGTTGAATAGCATCTGATTATGCTATAAAATATTAAAAAAAAAAATCATTAGTTTTCGAGTTAATACCGAAAATTGTTTTCTTTACTATTAAATTGCGATTTAAAAAAAAACAATTGACTATAGGAGAAAATTTTCGGTAATTTTCAGGAATTCTGAAAATCGAAATATCTATGCTAGAATCGTTTCAGATGTCTCATTCTTGCAACTCTAAATTGAAAATAAAATTGTTAATAAAATAGGTAAGTTTAAATTGTATTATTATAATCATTGTTCATATTCATTATGTTATTATTCGTGCGCATTTATTGAATCTGCATAATATCACTCAATAACATTGTAATATAAAATTAATTATAAATTCGTTGAAATTTTCATGAAATTTAATAACAAATTATTGAAATTAAATAATTTGGTCGGATTAATAGTGCGAAATATTAGATTAAATTATTTCATCTATTTTATTAAATTAATTTTTTTCTGGTGTATTTTCATATAATACCAACTAAAATTAAAATCATAAATAATAGTATTTTGATAAAAAAATTGAGATTTCTTGTTTAATCTTATAAAATTTGATTTGAATTTTTTAAATTCATGTCGTGAAACTTCGATGTGTATTTTTTTTTGTCGCTCGGCGTGACATCAATATTTCTAATTTAATTTCGCCGCCAATGGGAGGAGGCGGATAATAGATTTGCATAGGCTATTGGACATAAATAATTTATTAGAAGGGCAATTTCGGAATTCTCACGACACCGTTGGGCTCTGATTATGCCATGTCAGGCAATACGTGGGTTTTACAACGTCCACGAACAAATCACCGGAATTCATAAGCGAAAACCTCGGCATGATAAAATGGATACACTGAAACAATGAAAAAAAAAATTATATAGCACAATCAAACCCTTCGCATACATAATTTCGTGTATTATGTAATTTGTTGTTGTTGTTATTATTTGTTATAAGATGTTTTTTTTTTGATAATAATTTATAAATGTGTACAATAAATGTTAAAGCTATTTTGTATTATTCTTTAAAAAAAAAACTGTATTTGCATTTCGTCCCAATTTTAAGACGCCTGTTTTCATGTTTCACTTTATTGTTACATAAATCAATTACATACACTTGTACACACTCTTTCTATCCCTTTCACGGCGCTCGTTTCACTCGTCCAATCTCCAGCTTTGTTTTATTTTAATTTATTATTTCCACGCCGCTTGTTACCGCCGCAAAAGTACGCATATCTAAGGGCCGCTTTACACGGGTCCGCTGCCATAAAATGAGACTGGATTCATAAATTACGAAGATAAAGATTTTTCGCCGCCCCCCGATGCGGTTTATTTTCGGATAATAAAATAAATACACACTCGCGCTCGACGGGTTGGCATGGTTAGTGTATATGTGGGAAAGAGAGTTAAAGAGAGAGAGAGGATGAACAAACCACAGGATAGAGTTACGAAAACCCCAAAATAAGGGGGATGGATGGACGAAAATAATAGTAATAATACAAAAAAAAAACACGCGAAAATAATAGAAAAAAAAATCCGGAAAACGAACCGCATACATACCGAGAACCAAATTGGATGCCGCCTCCAAATCCCAACGGCGCTAAATCAATCGCGATCGTTCGTTAATTTGTTTGAAAACGGTCAGCGGTTTTAATTAATTAATTAATTAATTAATAAATTATTTAAACCGGTAAACATCATTACGCGATTTGCGCAAACAGTAAAAAGAAAAAGGAAACAAATAGAAAAGATGAGCACGTGAACATAATATTCAAAAGTAATTTCAATGCTAATTTGCTTAGAAATGAAACAATATTTGTAATCAATTAATAGTGATCAATATTAGAATAGGTTTAGTCCATTTCGAAACACTGCCGTATTCCAATTACACATCACTTGCGGTAACTCAATTCCAGATTGTTACAGCACGCTGTGCTGACTCCACGCCACCGGTTCTATTATTTCTCCTTTTTTTCAGTCAGTTTTGTGTTTATTGTTGTTTGTTTCGTTTTGTTCAGACAACCCAAAATATGCATTCGCTAAACTGCATCACCAACGCGTATGTATTTTTCCTATTTTCCTCTTACATAATTTTTGTTTTCAGCAATTATTATTGTCGATTCTCTTTCATTTTTTTTTTCGTATCGCGCGGTTTTATTTAAACTCGCGTATTTGTTAGCGAGTTGGCTTTTTTGTTGTTGTTGTTATTGTTGGTCGTTGTAAAATATACCCTCCTGTATATTTTACCTTAAAATTTCACGTGAATAGAGTACGCGCTTTTTTTTTCCTGTGCCCGTAACATTTTCTATTTCACCTGGTTTTCATTTTGATCCGTTTTCCGCGTCAACAAATCATGTTGGAAATGGAAATAAAATTAAAAAAAAAAAAAACAAATAGGAAAATGAATACGTAACAGGAAAACGTATGAAAAGGTACGCACGTTACGCAACGATTGCGTAATTCCATGGATTTGGTAAAACTGGGATGAAAAATATTTATATCATCGTGATAGCGGTGCAAGATTATCTCCATTTTGTTTATTCAACACTGTACTCGTCAAATATTGTTAATTGAAAAATATTTTTTTTATATTTGTGTATTCAAATTATGAATTCTGTTATAATAACTGTTTTATGCTACGAAATTGGTGTGCGTTATAACAGGAAGATACAGCAGCTATCCTGAGATCATCGTTTGCCGATAACTAGGAATCCGATTTAACTTTGACCTTGGATTTTGATGGCAGGGAGCGAATGAAGTGCGAAGCCACGTCTACTGTGCTCCACATACGTGCAGTTTACCTCGGGGACCTGGAACATGGGCAGCTCATCGAGCTAAACGGCGCATTTGTGAAGCATAACAGAGAGATCATCTAGAAGCATTCGCATCTCCAATAATTGGATCCGCCGTTAATTCTAATTGGAAACAGGTTTAGGATACTCGTGCTTCTATCATCGATGACCTGCAACTTTAATATTAACATTAACATTATTATTATTAGTATCAGACATTATTATGTAATTGCAATTACAGTGTTATGTTATTATTTTTCTTCATCAAAATTGTTAACTAAATTAATTGAAAATGAAAACTATAGATTTAGCATGATTGCTTATCGAGTAATTAAATAAAATGTTTCAGTCAAAGTCATACTTCTTTGACAGCTTATGAAATATTTAGAATTTGAATGCGTGAGCTGAATCTTAAAATTTGTACAAAACTGAAATATGCCCGGCATTTAAAAGCCGCGAATGCGAAAAAGAAGTAGTACATGCGGAATACTAATCCCGACATTCATCATCGTCCGGATAGAAGCCACTGGAATGCGTTGTACGGCCACACGCTTTGAAGTTGACAATGCGAATGCTTTATTCAAACGCCTTTGTATTAAAGATTCTTTCATTTTTTCCCTGAAGCCCCCCCAGTCCCAGTCATTATTCTGTAAATGTCATGTTTCGATGAGGATCTTTTTGGGCGTTTTAGATGACAGCTGAGGAAGGACTCCAAATGTCCCTAGACATACGAAACGTTCGCCACGGGTTAAGTTGTAATCCCAATGGGGTTAACTATCGATATTCCAGATTGGGGTGGAACGTACGTCTGTGTGCGT
This sequence comes from Nicrophorus vespilloides, assembly GCF_001412225.1. Lineage (NCBI taxonomy): Eukaryota > Metazoa > Arthropoda > Insecta > Coleoptera > Silphidae > Nicrophorus > Nicrophorus vespilloides. The sequence continues at coordinate 103,970 of NW_017096448.1, forward strand.
GTGTTTCCAAGCAAAAGGGGGGACGGATTGATATTTTCGGAAGGTGGGGGGGTTATGATTACTCAGCGGAGGGCGTGCATCTTCCATTCGATGGGTCATAATCTAGCGACGATTAATCACCTTAATCACGCTGGATTATCCCATTGGCTCAGCTGCACCCGCGGCCCACTTATATTAACGCAATTACAACGGGCGCGGACGCAAACCTAGGGGAACCTATGCTCGTTTCCGGATTGCTATTCATTTCCTAATGCAGCCGCAATTATTCGGACTTTCTTTGGAATCTTCAAATTGCGAACGATTAAAACACAATTTATTTCTTTGAGCTGTTTTACATTTATATCTGATTTTACAAAAATAAATATAATTATCTACTTATGTTCTCTTTACACCAAACGGTAAAAAACATTTTATAGAGTAAATTTAAATCCCTTACAACTAGTTACAATAAACAGTATCATTTATTATGTAATTTCCATTAGAGCAAAGCAGTAAAAAAATAACTATTTTTCCGGAAAGCCTCGAATGCAAAGAGCCGAATGCATGGAAACGGCGCAGAATAAATATGATATACGTTATTGGTTTAATTTATTTATAAGCCACTCTGTTATGTGGATATGTTTGTTTTTATTTGACTATATTTAAATTTTTAAAAGCTTGCTTTATTTTCAATAGCAAATAATGTAAACGCAACGCACGACAGTCGTTTAATGGAAATACTAATGACTTTAATCAATGATCAAAATTTACTATGCATGTTTTATTTTGGTGCGCATTAACTTTCAATATTAAAGCGCACACAAATGCAGTTCATAATATTGAATTTATTAAATTATAAATTTGTTTTATGATATAAATATCAATTTTCATTATATAGTTAACTATAAATATAACATTATGTATTTGACTTAAGGTTAAGAGTTTACAATAAATTTGTTTGAGAATTCATGTCAGGTTAGCATTGAAAGTAAGGCTGAGTTATAGAGGTAGACAAACAATTAATGTAATGGCTTGGATTATTCAAGTTTGAGAGAATAAGAGACAATGGTCGAAGAGGCGAAAGCAGAGCAATATCCAATTAATCTGAGATTCTCGAAACGCTCCACGGAGCGATCGGTCAATCGATGTGTTGGTCACTTCCGGTATTGTTGAAATAAATCTTTTCTCGGATTCGCATTATTTGCGATGATGTGATTTGAGGCAATTAGGTTTTCGGTTGGATGTTCATCTGTGTGCACCGGGACTTCACGTGCGGACGGATCATTATTTCGCCAATTAATGAGTCGATGGAGATAAGAGTTTGGCGGTGGAGGCAGTTCTGCGAGCCTCCACCCGGGAGTCGGCCCTTAGGGGGTGTTATTTGATTAGCGAAAGTTTGTCCATGGCCTAGGCACGCGATCGCCCCTTTCTTAATGAATGGAAACTGGAAACGTCAAGATTAACTTCGTCTAATTATGGAATGGTATGCAGCTCGTCCATAAATCGTGGAAGGCGCCGCGCGGCGGTCGAACTGGGCCACAATTAAAATGATATTTGCGTGAAAGTGATCCTCGCTTGAATCCTTGCCCACGACTGGACTCGTGAAGTCACATATCTTTTTCCGTATTTACCAACCCCAGATTCCAAGCTTCACCGATCCATATTTTCAGGATTATAGCTTTGCTCTAAACTATTTACTACTTCTACTACTTTCTGCAATTTCTACGACTTTCTATGAGAAAAGTTAGCAATAAAACACATATATTTTTTGAGTCAAGAATATAAGATGAAATTTACGAAATCTTCGTTAAAAATAAAAATGAAAAAGATTTAAAAAAAAAGGAAACATCTCCGTGTTTGTGCCAATGCAACCTTAGGGTCGCAGGGAATGAAAATACAATGGGAAAACAAGGATGATATTTTTATATGCGAGCATGTGTTTTTCCAGGGCGCCGCTGAAGGATGATGGATTCCGTATGGTATTTTAGGTCGGATACATTTACATTATTATTCCAAAAGGAGAATGTATACGTCTGGTGGTAGAGGGGGAGACAAGACAGGAAAAAAAAAGTTGGGAATGGGAAGAGAAAGGAGCGGTAACAAAAAATAAATAAATAAATAAATAAAACGGAATCGCGTCGATCCAATAAATTACACGACGTCTCCATTTTATATTGAGTTATTGGCCGTGTAAATGGGGTGGAATATTTATCGGGGTCAAGGATTCCTTAGTGTCCTTTGCATCTGCGGATGTATGTATATGCAAGGATGTTCTCTATTCGCATGTGATAGCTAATGACAAACGCAATTAATCTCCCCAGGTTATGGCAACTTTGTGAATTAAAATATCTACCCGGCAGTCGTTGTCTGAGCAGTACTTAATGCTTTTTACCACCCCTCCTGGTTCTGTAGCGAAATGCTCCTTGCCATAGCCATAGCCATTAATCAAACTGGCGTGGTGTTGTATAGGTGCCGAGGGGGGTGGGATGCTGCCGCCCCCGCTCCATCCTTCTTCGCGAAACACTGAGCAGCGGCGTGGCGTGCACAGCATCCGCCGGCAACAATTCGCACCACCCTTACTCGACCCAATATTTACACCTTATTTACACGAATTACGGATAATTTCGGCTCGAATATTTCCGCAAACATATATTCGGAACTTATGCAACAATAATACCCGAGCGCAAATCACATTTAATGGTCGGAATTGAAATTTATTTCGGTCACGTCGCGCGCTCCAAATGCAAACACCGCCCGTCCGGAAACACATAGACCGCCCCCCTCGTTGCACATTCCCATGTCGAAACAAGAAATATTGTATGGAACTCTTCATTTGCGCCACACACCATAAATCCGCACGTTCAGATTCACAGATTTCAATTAAGAAGTACACAATTGTTACAGTTGTTATCAACATTACGTAATCAACATTTGAAATTTGAAAAAAATATAAATACCATGAAATTATTTTCAATCTCATTAGTTTTAATATATATATACTGGTGCTATATACAAACGATTTTGAGTAATATTTAGTAATAATTTCATCGTCGTTATTGTGTTAATAAATATGAATTATTTATTTACTACATACTGTATGTAAATATAATGATATATAAATATATAGATTGTATTTACTGCAAGAAAAATGTGATTATTGTTATTATTAATAAATGATGTGTATTATATAAACGATTATAGGTATTAGTTTGTGTGTACGTAATACGTAATATTATTGAAGTTATACCATTGTGTTTGGCAATTATATTACTGTGCCTTGCTCCATGTTGAATCAATAACTTAGATATTAGTTATTCCAAGCACATGCACATTGCCGGCGCTAAAAATGAACGGAGTAGAAGTTGCTGTGCTCATCTCCTTTTGCCTTTAATTCAGTTCCACCAAAAATACAACGTCTGGGCTTGTTTCGTGCTCCTAAGACGAAGTTACAAATTTCCCCCCATTATTTCCTGTCAAAATCTGCCTTCTTCTTCTCCTTCCAATCGCTGTCTCCTTCCTCTTAGGCTAATAGAACTTGCCTCATGTCATATTATCCGTGCTTACTCTTCTTCCTTGCCTTTCAAGAAAAAAAAAAACAAATCCTACTCTAATTTTTCCCAATAAGTGGATGCGTCATCAATAAATGTGTTTTTTCTTCAAAATAATTCAATTTCTAAATAAATCTATCATTTGGATTCTAAGTATTCTTGTATTCTATATTACTATTTCTTTATAAAAAAAAATAAGTGTGTTGTTTTATTTAATATAGAGTATTAGTAAGAAAATACGGTCACTCTTTGTTAAGTCCTTGTCCGTCGTTTCCGGAGTTTATCTTCTTGCCTCTTCGGTAGTTTCATACGGATGAACTATTCCAAGAACGTAACGCAGGTACACAAAACCAACTTGCACGATATAACAACAAGCGGCGAGCTGACCGCTTATTCAACAATGATCGTCCCTCGGCAGCCCCAGAACTAATTTCAATATCCGTAGGGGATTCCCCTGTTACTATATGCATATGAGCGTCTACTGTGAAAACAACATGGAGAACGTCGGATCGGACAAGAGGAGAGATAAAGAAGAAAGAAAAAAAACTGTTTGGTTCATTGTTATTGAAAATTTTTGTTACTAAAAATCTTCGTCAAAGAAGATGGCACAAGAAAAAAACTGTGCGCTGTGGCATTGTAGTCCTGGGTTATTCCTGAAAGAGGATAAAGCAAGGAGAGAATAAACGCGACGGCTGGAGTGGTGCGGTTACTCACATCAAAAAGTTTCGGCTTTCTCGACGGAGATGGATATTCGCCCCCATTTTTCCGCTCGACCCATTTCCCGGCGCCTCTCCGGAGAGGCATAAGTCCAAAATAGGCTATGCATTTTTGACGATTCCGCCCACATAAGGAAACGTATATTATCGAGATTTTATTGCACCTCCACCCTTTCACCTTGGCCGCCTCAAATATTTAAGGATCGCAGCGCAAACCAACGAAGGACTAAAACATGCAGTTGGAGGATAATTTAAATGCTTAATTGTCCTGCCACATATTTTACTACCATCTCTTAACTCTAGAATAAATTACACTTGGATGCGCCGGGTAAATTAAATATTTTTTACTCTATTATTCAGTTATTTTTACTGTCATTTTTTGATAATTTATATATCCAAACAAACCCTCATGTATTTTTAATTTACTTATTAAATATTGACATTGTAAAGCTCTAAAAATGATCGGATTATAATCATAATAGATGGATTAAAAATCAATGATTTTCAAGCATTGTTAATACCTACATTCATCAATCAATCAATAATTGCGTTTTAGTACATGGTATCTTTTTGGTTTCGTGGTTTTGCGTTCGATGATGTCGGTTCGCCCACCGCCGTCCTTTTAATTAATTTAATTTATTTAAATGCCAATTAATATGCAAATAATCGAAAAGTAATTCAATTCCCTGAACGCGAAACCGCGCGGACCGCAAATTATAATTAACACGTACGCAACGCGATTGCGTAATGAAAAATACGAACGGCGGTTACATCGAAATTTGCTTAACGGTTGGATTTCGAATAAGCAATAGGCTGGTTACGCCATCTATCAATTGAACTGTAATAACTATAATATAGATATTCGATTATTAACCCCTTGTGTACGAGCGGCGGATATATCCGCCTAATTTTGTATATAAAATACGTTTAATCGGAAAACAATAAAATCATTAAATAAAAGAAAATTGCTTGCGGCAATGTTATATATTTTTGTTTCTTAATTTATTTTTCCATTAATTTTGATACTGCATCTGCTCGCTTCGAGATTAATTGCGTTTCAACTAGTTGGATTAACACACTTCCCAAATTGCGTTCACGTTTGTTCATTCGAAATTTGCTGATTGAGAAAGTTTCGCGAATGAGTTATATACATGTGTATTTTTTTTTCGCCATGCCAGTCTGCAACTGGCGTCTCCCTTTCTCCTGCTCTCGTTTTCCTCCGGGATTGTTATCTCAGCTCTGGTGTTTTGTTATCATTACTGGCTTTATTGTTTGTTTTGATATGGAACAGTAATAATGAGAAAACCTTAGATAAATACACACGCACGCACACATGAACTTATACACACACACACACAAACATATTCCCCTTGGTCGGTTAGACGAGGGCCGAAAAGTTTTAAGGACATCCCGGAAAACATAAACAACATCATTAAGCCCATTTTCTTGCGTGGAGGAAGGAAAACAATGTAACAAGGCATAAATAAACTTTAAGCAAATTCAGTTTCATATTTCGTTTTAATAAATTTATTAAATTTGAGCTACTTAAATTTATTAAATTATGGTTTGTTTATGAAAAATATTATTTTTTTTTTAACTTTTTAATTAAAACAATTTTATTTTAATAGATTTTCTAGAAATAATACCAAATTGTTTATCTACAAATTCTAAGAATTTAATGGAATTTTGTGAAGCAAATATTATTTTTGACATAGTTGATATTTCTTTTATTCTTGTAACTGGACTAACATTAAATGTTTGCTCGTGAAAACCGGTATTTTGTTTTCACTCAGAATCGGTTTCATTTGCAAGCCCACCTCAAACAAACCCCAATGTATCCATTCCACCTTCACCCCACAGCTCTCCTTCGCTTCCACATAACATTTTTTTAGTTCGCCGCGGTGTGCAGTACGTATGCAAAGCATAGCTTTCTATTAAAGAATTTAAATTGCGAGCGCATACAGTGAAATAGTTCCGAAATTAAAATGGATGGAAAACGCCGGATGCGTCGGGCTATTTATTATTACGTCAATCTTCTGCGGTTGCGAACGGAAGAGTGAAAAAAAAAACAACAACAACGAACAATAACAACAAAAAAATACATATAGAGAGAAAACAAATAAATAAAAAAAAAACGAGAAGAGAGCACTAACTGTACCATATAACATTCGCATCATAAAAGCTATATATTTCAGGGGTAAACTGTTAGGTGTAATACTTGCTGATAAATAGCTCAGAGGAAAGATCATGAATCACTGGCCGGTCACTGCATCCATCTCTCTCTCCCCGGGATTGTGTTCCCCTCTCATCAGGCCGACCTTTTTGTTGCTATTTGTATGACTTATAGGCTACAATGGAAACGAATTGGGGGTGTTCGTCGCTTTTTATTCATTATCGACGGCCGCCCCGAAACCCCGATTCGCCGTTCGATTTTTCATTAATCATAGTCGAAATGCAGAAAAGGTAACAAATAAACGGCAGGTTATTTGCTTAATGATTGGCTTGTTGTACAGTAATCAGTGTCCCTATTAAATTTGCTAATACATCGATTAATAGGCTTACGCCGATTGATTGTTAATAGTGTGCTAATTTGGGATTAGTGTTGCGTTGCGCCCTCCCTCAGGTTATTATATTAGTTTAAATTATAATTAATGTGCGCACTTGTTCAACCAACCTGCGAAACAAATTGTCGATCTAAAATATTGCCGCAACTAGAGTATTGGAGTATTGCCCGATTAACCATCAACGAGGCGATTACCAATTGCCATTTCACTTTATAATTCCAACCAAAAACTTCAATCGAGGCTTTCAATCACATTAACCACTTAATGTATTAATTATGGTCGCCATTCAATATAATCATACCCAATGCATATATTCAGTTTTCCACTCGCATTATGCATTTGCCGCTAATTTATTGTAATTTCAACTTGTCACGTATACAGTTGCATATATTATTTCATATTTGCATTCAATTTTTTTTTACCCAACCATAATTAAGTATAAAATTACAATTATAATTGCTCGTTCCCAATATTTGAAAAATAATTACCTAAATCATTAATTTCAAACAAAAAATACTTTTTAAAGCTTCATTAATTTTAGTTTAAAATTATACTAATTAAAATTATTTACCTCTTCTTAATGAACATGGTTTTTTTTTAGAACATACAACAAAAATTAAAATATTTTTAATATGTTTTAATTAGATTATGGTGACTAGTAAAAAGAATAAAGTAGGACACTTCGAACGTTTTAGGTAAATAAATTAATTGGTTTACGTCGCGCCAGACATTAGGAAACGACCGTTTTATGGAGCACGGCAGTTCCGTTGGATGCACAGGGTCGTAAACTGTTTTAACCTTTTGAAACGCCCGTTTCCCGTCAATGTCGGTAAGGAAATACATATCGCTAGCATCTGGGAAATAATGCAAGAACCTTCCCTAAAAATAGGACGAGCATTGAGTGACGTTTCTTCAGACACGAAACTTAAATTCTTCCTTTATTAATAAGCTTGTAATACGACTGCGACGGTTTTCTTTCTCTACTTGTTTCTTATTCAGTCGGAAATTGTTACGGGTATTAAATAATTAGACCGAATTTGTGTTTACTAATATCGCTGGTTTGTTATGCAGATCTTGACGACAGCTTGCCACCATAATGGAAACATAATATTAGAGAGGCGGAGGGCTGTATTCGCCGCCGCCGTCGCTGCCACCGTTCGCGTGTTAAATTGTCTGTACACAGAGCGCATTAGAATAGGTTCAGTTTCATGCAATCCCTAAACCCGCACGAAGATAAATTCGCGTTATGTTTACCAGTCGCCCACTTTTTATTCATATTTAAATAGCTTCCTCTATCTGGTTTAAGATAACTAATGTCGGCTTACTTTCGTCACGCTCGATACTCGTAAATTTCAAGAAACTCCCGCTGCTTTGGTTTTCCTGCCAATACATACAGACACTGGACGACTACAATTAAAAGCAACGTTCGCACGACGACTTCCAAATTGCGTGGTTCTGGAGCTTCGTGATTTATCAAATCCCAACACGGAACCGGAAAAGAGGAAGCGTTGCCCGGAAATGGGTCATTCTTTAAATTCAATTACGTTTTATCGGTACAGGTGAAAAAATAAAACAAACACACTATTTATCCAGAGGATTTCGTCCTTGGACCTAAACATTCCATTATCCTATATAAAATGCTTCATTATTAACCTCATAATTAACTTCTTATTATTAAAGTTAAGTATTCGTTATGCATTAAAAATTTCACTACAGCCGTATGACTGTGTATTTGTAGCTACCGACGTACACAATATAGCGTTATTGAATAACTGTCAGATATGAAATCTGGTAAACTTATACCGCTCTCCGAATCCGCAAATCCTCACTACCTAACCCCCTCCCACCGATGACCGTATTTTCAAACGCATCCCTTAACCCTCGCTTTGGACAATACATCGAACAAAGTTTGCGTTGAAATATTTCGAAACAAAACGCGCATTTCCGACCGCAGATAGGAGTCAGGAAATAATTGACAAGTTTTCACAATCGCATACGGGTTTTCCAAACCTATCCGACTCCTGCAAATCGCAAAACCCACTCTCCATTAACCACGAAACCATCTCCCACCCAGTTCAACCATGTTTTCGCCTCTCCGTTTTTCATCCCTAAATATATACCTACTATTAGTTTTTAATACAAATATCCGGTCGCAGTCCCTGCTAATGTGACAGAGGAAGAGTCTGTGTATATCAGCGTTTTCCAAACTGTGAGGCGCGAATATTAGTAGCAGTGAGCAATTTTCCTAATATCTGCTAAAGTATAGATACATTCCTGTGCTTTTATCCATATTGCTGTAATACGCGTTCAAAGTTGAAAAATTGAAATTAGAACGTTCAAATAAGCAGTGTTTTTACATTGATTCATTAATTTTCTCGAAAACTATAATACATAGAATGAATCTTATATGTGCATATGAAAGCTGAATGTTTG
>NW_017096449.1:0-3170 GCF_001412225.1 Nicrophorus vespilloides
GGTTTGGCGAACATGAGCACCACAGCTTCTTTCCATTGTTGCGGGAAATGTCCGTGGATAAGGCAGAGCGTTGTAAATTTCCCGCAGCCACTCAATTGCGGATTCCGGAAGCCTGCGGACTAGGACCTCAGGTGATGCCGTCCTTGCCTGGTGCCGTGTTCTTGCTTGTTGGCTGGCAATGGTCTCCGCGATCTCTTCGGCGGTGATGGGGTCGTCGATGGGGGCGGGAATCTGGGAGCCGCAGGTTGGTGACCTCGTCCGTGATGGCCTCGTGGAAGGGCCTCGTCGAACAGCTGATCCTCCAGCCGGCTGCTTTCCAGCAGCGTGTTGGCGAAGGCCTCCGATTTCTCCTCGTCCGTCAGCGGTTGTGTGTCCGCATGCAGTGGGTATTTGGGCGGGGGTTTCCTGCCGGTGAGACGGTTTAATAGAGCCCAGAATTTTCTGCCGTCCCTGTAGTCCAGCGTCGCCGTGACGCTCCTCCACTCCCTCTCTCGATGCTCCCTGATCTTCCTTCTGGTGACTGGCGACCAGCGCGTTCCAGGTGGTGCGGATGACTCGGATCGTTCGTCCCTTAGTGTGCGGTAGAGCCTCCTCTTTTCCTGAACCAGGTGCATTAAGTCGGGTGGTAGCCCTGGGGGTCGTGGCGTGAAGATCTCTGGTGGGCACGTTGTCTTCGATGGCCGCTTCGATGAAGGTGGTGAGTTCGGAGGCTCGGTGTTCCAGCTCTTGGGCGTTGGTGATGGGATCTGGGCGGCGATCAGTAGCTCGCTGCACCTGAGCGACGAGGTCCTCCCATTTGGCATGGCACTCGAATACGAGCCTCGGGCAGCGGGAACTGCGGGAGTGCGGCTAGTCCGACGACCGGGAGATGATCGCTTGCTACGGGGGCTCCAATGACGGCGTCGGGAGCAGAGTCGTCACGCCAGGTCCTCGGTGACGATGATGTGGTCAATGATGGAGTGACCGTTGTGGTTGAATAGAGTCGGATCCGTGCACCCAAGACGTATCAGCGAGCAGGAGTCCAGCGCCAGCAGCAGGTTCCTCCCGTTGGTGTTGGTGTCGTGGTCTCCGAAGTCGACGTGGCGGGCGTTTAGGTCGCCTAAAACAATGGCTGGAGGGTTTTGGGCACGTAACGGAGGAAGGAGATTGGGAGGCGGTCTTGTGGGCGGACGTAAGTTGAATAGACGTTCACCGTCTTTCCCTGCCAGATGACGGTGGCTGCGACGAACGTTTGGGAGAGCGTGCTCCTGGGGTATTGCAAGGGAGCGGAGACGGCATTCGGTGGCTGATGGCGAGGGCGACTCCTCCGGACCTTCCGTTCGCTGTGTTTCTGGTAAATCTTATGCTGGGTTAATTTAACTTGCCGGTACGGTGTACTGTACGTTTCCTGGATGGCCAGGATGCCGACGCTCTCGGTGGCGAGCAGGTTGTTAATAAGCTCCTTTTTGTTTCCCCAGCCTCGGACGTTGATTGTAGCGAATGTTAGTCGTACTAGCCATTGTGGTCCTCGTTTATGGTGGCGGTGGGTGGCTGGTCTACCTTGTCAAGGATATGCTGATGTCCTGATTCGAGTGAATCAGGTGCATCTTTAGCCGAGGTTGTGGAAGGCCACTGGTGGCATGAGTTGCGGATGCGGGCTCGGGCCTGTGGGAATATGTTCAGGAGTGGCCACCGTCACGGTCCTGATGATGTCCTCACTGAGCACTTGTCTTGATCGGCGGGTCGTGGCACTTTGATGGTGGCCGCCAGTTCGGGAGCAGATGGGGGCCTTTGGGCGTCCGAGACAGCTGTGGCTGAAGGCTGCGTTGTCGCCTCCGCAGTTGGCGCACTTAATCTGCGGCTCTTGCTGCTGGCACTTGCTGGTAATGTGCTCTCCCGAGCAGAGGCCACATGCAGGTTCCCGCTCGCACGGGGTGGTGGGTGCGCACGGGGTAATATTGCACATATTACACTTCACGCAATAATCAACGCACGTACAGGAATATGTATGCATGCACATATCACATTTCCTGCAGTACATTTTGCAACTGCATGTCCTGTCATTTTCTTGAACACAATATATTTGCTTAGATTTTGAATAGATCTCGTATCCACCTTTGTCTCCAATCAATACTGTTTCTAGATCAATTTTTTCCCCTTGTTAGCCATAATAATATTGTCAAACATTTTGTCTCTTACAAATTTTAATATGGCGTGTATACAAACGTTCAGCCTTCTTGTGTATTTTGCTTTGAGATATAAATATTTAATTGTTCTATGAATCGATTCAATATGCATATTAGTATTTAATCCTGCATTGAGTCGATAGCAATATGGCCAAAGCATTTTTCATGTAATAAGTTTGAAAATATTCTCCAATTTTTTTTGTGTCCTCATCATCTAGTAATTTTCCACATATAGTTTGCTCATTAGTTTGAACGCTTCGACATCCGTCTCTTTGAGAATAAGTTTCAATTTCGTATGTACACTTTTCTACATATGAAATTAATAAATATTCAAATGTTTTCAAACTTTACCAGTCTATACTTACTCGCTTATCTTTAGAAGTTATTTTTTTAAAATTATTCCCTCATGCATGGTCCACATGCCATGCACAATATAATCTAAAAAATAAAGAATATTAGTTACTCATACAATATGAATAGTTCAATAAAACCTAAATTCAGGTGGATCCTTTACCTGAATCCAGGCATTATAATAGGAATCAGCCATGTCTGACATGAACACTTTTGGCTTTATATTCAGCTCACATTTGTCTTTAATATACGAAAACAATAAAGGATATTCCTTTATGTACCTCTGTACCAAATGTACATGTTTGCACATATTACACTTCACGCAATAATCAACGCACGTACAGGAATATGTATGCATGCACATATCACATTTCCTGCAGTAAATTTTGCAACTGCATGTCCTGTCATTTTCTTGAACACAATATATTTGATTAGATTTTGAATAGATCTCGTATCCACCTTTGTCTCCAATCAATATTGTTTCTAGATCAATTTTTTCCCTTGTTAGCCATAATAATATTGTCAAACATTTTGTCTCTTACAAATTTTAATATGGCGTGTATACAAAAGTCCAGCCTTCTTGTGTATTTTGCTTTGAGATATAAATATTTAATTGTTCTATGCATCGATTCAATATGCATATTAGTATTTAAT
>NW_017096449.1:3181-4406 GCF_001412225.1 Nicrophorus vespilloides
CTTTGAGAATAAGTTTCAATTTCGTATGTACACTTTTCTAAATATGAAATTAATAAATATTCAAATGTTTTCAAACTTTACCAGTTTATACTTACTCACTTATCTTTAGAAGTTATTTTTTTTAAATTATTCCCCCATGCACGGTGCAGAAGAGAATTCGTGAATATTATAAGATTTCTCAAACAGATGGCACTAGAGTGGATATGAAAATACCCATATCACAAAAATAAATAATTATAATTTATAAAGTGTGGCTAGGGTCGCCTGTATCACGAAAATCTGATACGAAAGGTCGTTGGTTCAATTCCGAAAAACCAAAAAAAAAATAGTGGTAGCTGTTAAACCCGAAAGGGGTAGAAATAGGGCCGGAGAGATTTATATCAATAAATAAATTGATATAAATATAAAAAAAAAAATATAAACTTAAAAATATATTTAAAGAAATAAACTATATAAAAATAAAAAAAATAATAATTCTTTGTTTTTAGTCTTCTTATAAACTTAAATTGATTTGGATTGCATAGCATTTGGAAAGATAAAATATCTACATTTTCTTTGTTTTCTTCTTTTCTGCTTATTTTTTTTTTGTGGTGAACCTCCTTTGGGGTTTATTTTTTTTATTGTGTGCTGATGGTGCAGATGAAGTTAATGGTGCAGAGAAGGTTGATGGTGCAGATGAGGTTGATGGTGCAGATGAGGTTGATGGTGCAGATGAGGTTGATGGTGAAGAGGAGGTTGATGGTAAAGTTTTTTTTTTGGAGCATTAAAATCTTTTTCGAGTAAATCTATCCATTTACTAACCCTATCACTCTCTTCTGCAGAATTTACATTTTGCATGACTACCTGAAATCTTTTGAATAAGATATGATTAATATGCTCCAAGGATGATGTGACTTCCTCCTTGCTGACACAATCAACTAAAGTAGACGTTACGTCAGTTTCCACGCTGTCTTCGTCACTTTCATCATCTGAAATAAAAGATAAAATAAATATTCAAAATCTAATCAAATATATTGTGTTCAAGAAAATGACAGGACATGCAGTTGCAAAATTTACTACAGGAAATGTGATATGTCCATGCATACATATTTCTGTACGTGCGTTAATATGTGCAAACATGTACATTTGGTACAGAGGGACATAAAGGAATATCCTGAATCAGTTCCAAAATCAGAGAAAATATGCTCTGGTAATTATGTTGCAGTTAGAATCCATCATGATTATT